>NC_081420.1:51607305-51852305 GCF_949786415.1 Peromyscus eremicus | reverse complement strand
TGTGTCACATGTGCGACCTTCGTTAGCTTACACTCTGATTTAAAACCAGAGCTTCCTACAAGGACTCAGGGTCCTAGCAACCAGCTGTATAGACCTAGGTCCTTGTGAGTACTTCGTAGACCTAAGGACCTGAATGCAGAGAGTTAATCTGGCAGCTGTCCCCTCCTCCCCATGCAGCCTTCCGGCTTGCATTGTTTAGATCTCAGCACCAGGGCAGCAAACAGTTAAAGAAAGAGACAAAACCCACTGTGACCAGCAGGTCTCCTCGCAATCATCAGTAGAACTAGCTATTATAGCCAATTTAATAGCTTGAAAATGAACTCATTAGTGGTCTTTTATCAGTGGAAAAAAGTCTATTAAATCCGGATGTGTGAAGCGGCAGCCCAGCAGCTCATTTCCATCCCACTTGTGACCTGAACAAATCTGAGAAATGCTTTTCCAGGAGTGAGGGTCACACTCCACACAAGGAGAGCGGAGGACTGCCTTCTCCACCCCCAGCCCATATCTTTTCCTGGAGGTCTCCTGCATTCATTTACAGTTTGCTGGAGGGTGTAGCATGCATCTTTCCAGCTTTCCATATTATCCATGCACACCCCAACAATGAGCAGGGGCTTCGAGAAGCCGTGATCTGAAAGACAGAACTAATACATAATAGTATCATCAGGCTCTGCCCACAAATGCTGAGCAGGACAGTCAAGACATAGCCGCTGGAACTGTGACAGAAACAGAGCTTTCTGTATTTCTCTGTCTCCCCCACCTCACTCCTTTCTACACCCACCACCCCCTGCCCCCTCCCCTGCTTGCTGCTAGTAGTCACTGAAGATGTGGTAAGAGGCTACACATTCAGCATTGCCTGCTAAGGGTAACAGTTTCAATTCTCGTGGACAAATGGCTTAGCTCAAACACAGGCAAGCTGACTCTTCATTAGCTGTGGGACTGAGGGGCCCAGTTAACATAAATCTATGAAATAAACTGTGGGGCAAATACAAAAGGTTCACCCAGTATGCCTCCTCCGTCTATAATATTTTGCCAACTTCCCAGGCTGTGCTCCAGACTCCAGGCCTTGCTTCTATATTATTTCAGATCACTTTTCATTTGCATAGTCTCTCGTGAATAAAATTGTAAATAATTTTAAGGCAGAGACTCTATTTTATCGTTTTTTTAATCTTCTCACAACCTAGATGTGTTTTCAAGGGACACATGTTAGCTTAATCCCCAGTTGCTGCAGGATTAGCACCTCAGGAGCTAATTGGATTATATTTCATTGTTATGGCATGCTGTTGTATTGGGAACAATCAGTAGACAGCACTCTTTAGAATGATCCAGCCAGGTGGCAGTGCTAAGCACAGCCATTGCTTGCCTATTAGAAGCCAGTTTTCTACTTAAATTCCTACAACCCCTGGAGGTACATACCATTAGCTGCACACACAGGTCAGTGAATGGAGCTCATAGCAGTCAGAATGTTTCCCTGGGCTAGAAAGCCAAAAGCCTTGTGATTTCTAGTATGTGGTTGCATAGTGTCCTCAGGATAAATCTGGAAATACTGCTCAGATCCCTTTTGCCTTGTGTTTCTGAGCTCCAGTGGTTTGCATTGTATAAGAACCACAGCATACTCCAACTTTTCTTGAGAGTGACTGCAGCAGACACAGAGACTGGTCCATAATGGGTCCGCATACAAGGCCCCGGTCTTCACCGGGATTTGTATTAGATGCCATATCCCTAGTCTCCAAAGCACTGCAGTACTGTTGTGTGGGTCTGAGATGTGTACCCCAATCACAAGCACTGTTGATATGATAGGAGTATCATAGCCAAGGTTAGCCCCGTGTGTGCAAGTGTATCTCTGATTTCTGTGATTCTAGAATTTCAGGGACCTTGCAACCTCTCTCCCCAACACCTGGCCCATCATTGCTAATAAGTGACAGGGAATCCCATCCCTTCTGGCCTTTTATAAAAGAGGGAGCCAGAAGACAAAACCTCCTCAGCTGGCCTCTATTTCCTTCCACTAGAGCTTAGAAGTTTTATGTTTACTACAGTGTAAAAGACATGCTTTCTAAAATAAATTATTCCATGTAGTGTGTATTATGTAAAGAAGAAACACACTGACTGCTGCGGCCTGATAAAAATGGAGGTGTTTTGGTTTTGAGTGGATAGCACTGACCTTTACAAGGAAACTTCATGGTCTCCAGTGCAGAAATTCTTCATTCTTTGACATAGTCTCTCGTCTTTGTGCCCCGTATTTTATCATAGATATCCCCAAAAATGTCCAAAATGATCAAAACCATGTTCCCTTTCATTGAAATCATTTTAACCTCAGGTTCAATTTGTGACTAGTTACAGCCTGTTTTCACAGGCTCCTTTCCCTTCTAGGAAGCAAAGACCATCCTATTAAGCCTCCCATTCCTTCTGGAGGAACAGTACAGCTCCTCCAGGACTCCAACCCGTGCTTCCTGCCTGCTCTAAGCACACAGGATGTCAAGAACAAGAATCCATTCAAGAAGGCACTATGTCTTCCCCTAATATTATAGGCATCTCTCACACATATGATAAGCAATTGTTCACCCTCTGTGCTACAGCTCCAGTCCATTCTCTGCAAAACAAAAGGGGGGGCTTACTATGTTCACTATGTGTCCCTGACTGTCTTGGAGATCCTTGTGTAGACCAGACCCAAGCTAGAGAGGTGTCTCAGTGGTTAAGAGCACTGGTTTTTCACTGGCTGTTTTTCCAGAAGTCCTGAGTTCAGTTCCCAGCCCCCACACGGCAGCTAACAGCCATCTATAATTATAGTCACAGGGGATCAGATGCTCTGTAGAGACCAGGCCTCTGTCTTCAGAGTGCTGATGTTAAAGGCATGTGCTACCATGGACCAGGCTTCTCTGCTGCTTTTGTTCTCTCTTGATAAACCTCCAATTACATACAGCTTTCCCATGGCCTCTTCCTGTTTTCATTTATTCCCAGAACTTATGTCAAAAAAGAACAAAAAGACGAGGCACAATTGTACACATTTGTCTCAGTGCTGGGAAGGAGACAGGTAGATCCCTCTGATCACTGTCCAGGCATCCTCCCCTACATAGTGATCCACAGATGGTAACTCTCTATTTCTAAGTGAGAGTGAGTGGGTACAAAGCATCTGAACACTCTGGCTCCATATTCAAGGACACACACCTGTGCACACACGTGTGTGCATGCACACACACACACACACACACACATGAAACAAGTCATAAATATATGCAGGGCAATTACTAATTGCAAACTGCAAATAATTCTTTACTAGCCAAAGGAATTGCTCTCCCTAGGCAGAGCCATGCAATGAGAAGTGAATACCCTGGATTTTCTGCTTAATCCAGAATCCAGCTTCCTTAGAGGACACCACTCCATTCAAATCAGAATCAGGAATTTACTCAGAAGAAAAGGCAGTCAAGTGGCATTCTGGACCCCTTCGCTCTGTGGACATTAGTACTAATATAAAGGACAGTGACATAATTAAAGTAGAGCTGCATGTAATAAAAAAAAATCTGATTAAATTAGTGACCAACAAATGTCTGCAGGTCCCCTGTAAATTACAGACTGATAGAATGAGGCTCTCGATGACCCCAGAGGCCACACTGGCAAAGCTGCATTTGCTAGAAAGAAGGGAATATTCAAAGGGAAAATGATAGGAAAAACTGATTTTCCCCCTGGTAGTCTGTTTGCAAACATCCTGGTTTTATATAGATGAGATTTTTATCATTGCTAAGTTATTTTCCCAACAGGAAAATTTAATATACTCTTTATTAGCATAACTCCATTATATAAATGGGTTTGTTCTGCTATTACAAGAATAATTGCATGGGAAATGTGCCCTGTGAACTCTCCGGTCATAATAGCTTGCCCTCTATCTTATCTCAGTCTTCTAAGTTTTAGCTGTGAGGACAGAAGAATGAACAGCTTTTTTAAAAAGTTTCTTCATTAGTAGTGTCCAAATGACAAGCCAGAAAGACACATTTTAATGTGCACACACTTTCTCTTCAAACTTACCCCTAGAGTCAGACAATGCCCTTTAAACCTACAGTCAAGCCAAATAAGCCCAGACTTGTAGATGTGTAGAGTGTGGATTTATTATATTATTCACACACATGAAGGAGGAATAGACTTAGACAAGAAATGTTATCAATTACAGAAGTCAGTCTCCAGGTAGTTATTTCCTTTTATTAAAAAATGAGGACCAGTAACAAGGCTCAACACATAAAGGAACATGCCACCAAGCATGCAAATCAGCGTTTGATCCCTGGAACCCACATGGTGGAAAGAGAAAACTGATTCCCAAAAGCTATCCTCTGACCTCCACATCCATGATGTGGAAATACCTGAACCAGACAAGTTGCCCTCAGGTAGAAATCAAGTTCATTTTTATGAGGATCCCAATGTGTGTTGTGAAAACTGGAATCTAGAACATAACTGATTGAAGATGACCAAAGCAGATGAAGCTTTGCTAAAGCTGCAGAAGGATTTTAAAAGAGTACACCTCTGGCTGTCTAGAAGTCAAATGATTGTGTCCATGTCTATGGTACCAATATCCCCCGCTCCCCTGAATTAAACCATATGGTACATCCTTTACCGCCTTTCTCAAAGGAAGGACATTCAGAGGCCTGAGACAGTCAATCAAATCCAAGTGTGTTCATGGGATGGTGGTACTATCTTGACATTTTACATTACAAGTCATCTCTGGAGGAAACTCCAAGCTACTAACTAAAGGAATAATTTCTCAAGGTGATATCCACTTTAAAAATAATTGTGACTTATTTAACATAGAAATAACTATAGAGCACTTGATATCAAAATATATGAAAATATACTCTTGTCAGGCACGATGCTAGCTACTGCAGAGTCTAAGGTGGAAGGGTCGCAAAGCTGAAGGCCGGCCTGAACCACACAGTATGAATTTGGCTCATCCTGCATGTTGGGGGAAGGGATCAGTTTAATAAGTGTGTGAGGCAGGTGACTTGGAGAGTGACTCAGAGAAAGAGCTGAGCTTCACAGAAGTTTGTACTGTCCCAAACCACAGACCAAATAAATGGCTGGTACAGAATTAACACCCTACCAAGTTGATGTACTTGCCTCTGCTTTCTAAGTTTCACTAACATGTTTCTAACTATTATATATGAACTTCTGTAGTATGAACCAAAGAAGATTTTACCTATGTCTTGCTTCATTCCTATCAATCATCTCCATTTCCCTTGTCCATGAAGTCCTGGTACTCTGTGCTTTATGAGTTCTACAAGAGCCTGAGACAACAGGAAAGTAATGTAACCCTTTAATATCAATTTACCCAACTTTTTAAATGATTATTGTAAGGAAAGGCATAAGATAATACAAAAGGCATGTTGTATTTACAATTTTGGAGAAATTAGTAGTATTTTTAATGATTTATAAGGTAATATTTTTTTAAGGAAGGGTTTCTCTGTAGCTTTGGAGCCTGTCCTGGAACTTGCTCTGTAGACCAGGCTGGCCTCAAACTCACAGAGATCCACCTGTCTCTGCCTCCCCAGTGCTGGGATTAAAGGCATGTGCCACCACCACCTGGCTATAAGGCAAATTTCTAAAGACTTGGGAGTACCATTTGTCTGGCTCCTATCATGGCTAAAATAATGCTATTTATCTGGAATAAATATAAATTAATGTTTCAATACTTCATAATGTGGCTTGTAACAAATGATCAATTTTAGTTTTTTTTTTTCTTGACACAGGGTGAGTTGGGGGTTGTACAACTTAAAAATGCTAGAAAACTTGATCTTACTATCAAATCATTATTTATCCACCATAATATCTCTGAATTCTATCATAAATCCTAAAAGTTTAAACCTTATCATACTTAAAACACCCTGCACAGTCCTTGGCACCTAATGGGCTCTCAATTACACATAAGTTTCCCTTAAAGGCCAAAGAAATCATTCAAATCAAAGTAACTTCAGATGCAATGGATAGGATGTCAGGGACTTTCTTCTTCCAAACAAAAGCTATCAGCTATGTAACCCCATGCATATCTGCAGCACTTCCAGATGGGGCAGGCTGTGCTCAGAGCAGAATTCTAAAATGCTCAGAGCTGACCATCTGCAGGGGGCACCTGCTCCCAAGCAAGCTCTGCTTTCAACTTTGACTGATGGGGCACTAGGGATCTGGCCTATCTGCTCAGGAAAAACAATGGCTATTTTGTCCCTGACACCACCCTGCTTGTCTTCCCAAGTGAGATACCGTACTAATTTCTCTATAAATTGATCTTTCTCACCCTGGGCTCCACCCTGAGCTCTTTTCTTTATTTGTACAGACAGCTACAACCAAACTGCCTTCTAGAAGAAATAGCCAAGGTAGCCTCATATCCTGCTGTGCATTATGATGGAGTCGGTTTCTTTGGTGACAAAAGGGGCCAAGCACCTCCTCATTTATCATTGAGAAGTGAATCGACATCCCGAGAGAAGAGGGAAAAGGAGAAGAAGAATGGCCACCTTTTCTCCTACATCCTTCAAGGGGTCTGTCTCTCTGGGATGCTGTTAAGAATAGCTAATTTGAAGAAGGAAGACAGTACAGGAAATAAAAAAAAAAAAAACATGCTAAGCCAAAACAATATTAAAAGCAGAGTGAACTTGGTTTTTAGAGACGTGTGGGACACAAAACAAATCTTAGAGAATGACTTACACATCCTGAGGCTGTGGCTGCCCAGAGTGCATTCGTCAGGTGCCAATCAGGTGAACAAATCTCTGTCTCAGGAAGTGTATAGCTTTCCTGTCACTGTGACAAAATAACTTAAAGGGGAAGAGGTTATTTTATCACGTTTCTGAAGGTTTTCAGTCATCACAAATGGGCGTGGTGTGGTGAAGCAGGACAGCTCACATATGACAACTGTGGAGCAGGGAGAATCCACGTTAAAGAGGGCTTTCTCCGTAATCCCTTTTATTCTGCCTGTCGCACCCACATTCATGGTCGGCTCTTCTCTATCTTTAGTTAATTTGCTCATGAAACACCTTCACAGACACACTCACACGTGAGCTTCATTAATCACTCAGGCTCTTCACAACCCTGTCATGCAGACAATCAAGATTAACCATCCCAGCAAGGGTTAATCCTTCCTGAATGGGATACCTAATTGTAGGAACAACCATCCCTAAACTGTAATCTTCTCACCTCTAAACTTCAATGGAATGATGCAGGAGATTTTCAACCATACACCCATGTCTGTTGCATTTCCCAGGGAACCTGTGTTCTTCAGTTTGGGCATTAGACCCAACAGACCTGGGTTCAAGTAACTCTTTCACCATAGCATCTGTTACAACCAACCTCAGAGGGATGGTAGGTTAAAATAGTTTGGGGCCAAGCAGTGATGGCACAGCTGGGCAGTGCCTCTAGCACTCGGGAGGCAGAGGCAGGTAGATCTCCGTGAATTCCAGGACAGGACAGCCTGGTCTACAGAGGGAGTGGGACAGCCAGGGCTGTCACACAGAAACCTTATCTTGATGAAAAAAAAAAAAAAAAAAAAAAAAAAAAGCTTTGTGCTCTATAAAGTTTGTCTATTTTCTCCTAGTTCACAGATTTCTAAGAAGGGAATGAAACTTCCTTGGTCATGTTCTTTTTTGTTTTGTTTTGTTTTGTTTTCTACTTATCTTTGGCTTAGCTTTTTTTAAAAAAAAAAATAATTATATAAACTGTGACATATAAGAAGTACTTTAATAAATTAATAAATTTCATTAAAAATGTCTTTTAAAAGTACCTAGATGTATGCAAAAAACAACAACAGCCACTGTCTCCTGCCTTCGAGGTGGACATTAGCTCTTTATGATCACACCATCTTCCCTTCCAATGCCTCTCAAACGCCTATCAGCTTCACAGCTCTTCTGAGTTACTCGTGAACTCTACACACATTTATAATCTTTGCAAAACCTTTAAAGACACTTGAGTTCTTCCTCAAAAGATGATCAGCCTGAAAAACAATGGCCATGGCTGAGGGGTCACCAACTGGATCAGGCCCTCTGAGTGGGTGAGACAGTTGATTGGCCTGATCTGTTTGGGAGGCATCCAGGCAGTGGCACCGGGTCCTGTGCTCATTGCATGAGTTGGCTGTTTGAAACCTGGGGCCTATGCAGGGTCCCTTGGCTCGGCCTGGGAGGAGGGGACTGGACCTACCTGGACTGAGTCCACCAGGTTGATCTCAGTCTGTGGAGAAGGCTTTGCCCTGGAGGAGATGGGAATGGGGGGCGGGCTGGGGGGAAGGTGAGGGGGGCGGGAGGGGGGAGAACAAGGGAATCTGTGCCTGTATGTAGAACTTAATTGTATTGCAAAATAAAAATTAAAAAAAAAATTAAAAAATAAAAAAAAAATTTAAGAAAAAAAAAAAAAAAAACAATGGCCAGAACATGGGTTTAGGAAAACATCAGGCTTTAAATCACAGTGTTAGAGAAAACCTGACATCGTTTGGCAAGGCATAGATGAAGCATTTCATTCAGGGAATTGCAGCTACTGTACAGAGATGGATACACCAGCAAGAGAGTGAGAAAAATTAGTTAGCTTAGAATCAGATGGCACAAATGACCTTGGACTTTATCCAATGATCACATGCTAACACCCACCTGGTACCACCTGGTACATATCACAGCATTGTCCCCTTGGTCCCTGATGCCTGACCTCAGGCAAGCAACCATGAGCAGGAACAGTGAAAACAGCAGGGAGTTTGTTCTGAAGTTCAGAGCCTCACTCCATGCTTCCCTGTGAAATTAGGAAACAAGTTAGCAGTTTCCAAGAGAGCAGACACCAGCCAAGGAGGTTGGCAGAGTGTGGATAATGGAAACCTGTCTGTTTTTGCATCTGAATAACACAGGCTCTTCACACTCAGAGATTATTTCCCCCAATAAATTGTATCTGGCATCAACCCTCTGTGCCTGAGTAAGGCCCTGCCACTGCTGCTCACATTAAAACATTATTGCTGCTGTTATTGTTATTATCATCTCTGCTACCAGCTAATCTGTTCTGAGAACCGCATGCTAAATGCTTCATATTTATCATCCTATGCAGTCGTTGCAAACACCTGTGAAAGAGGGTACCATTAGTATCACTGCTTTATGGATCAGAGCCCTGAGGCTCAGAGAATCATGAATGTGTCCAAAGATGCAGAGCTGTTAAATGACAGTACAGGATGGATGAACGTGAAGGTAGAAATAAACATTGACTAGTTTCAAGGCAGGGAAGGCATCTATTATCTGCAGTGCTACGTAGATTCCTAAGTGAATCTTAATCTCCATTATATAGCAAGGGCTAACAATAATATTGGATCATAGAAGTAAAGGACGGCAGTCTGCTGATTGTGAGACATTGCCTGTACAGTTTCTGTATGTGTTGCTATGAGTGAGCAAATGCCCCAAGGTCAGTGCTTAACAGGCACTCCTACAAATCTTGATATATCTCTGTAGACAGATTCTCATTTTATGAAATTTCTAGTTCTACACTCTTTACACCATATATGTCCTGCCAACAGGAGAGCCTGACTTTATTGGATAGTTAGGACATTTCCAATTTGTGTGTATGTGGTATGTGTGTGTGTTCATGCGTATGTGCATGCACACGTGCATGCAGATGGAGGCCAGAGGTTAATGACAAGTGTTTCTCTCAATCACTCTCCATTTATTTCTTAGATAAAGTCTCACACTGAACTTGGAGCTTATTAATTTGGCTAGGATGGCTGGCAAGTGAGCTTTAGGGATTTGCCTGTCTCTACCTTCCTAGCATTGGGATTATAAGCACATATTAGCATGTCTGGCTTTTGCATGTATGCTGGGAGTCCAAATTATGTTCTCTTGCTGACAGAGCAAGCACTTTAGTGATTAAGCCATCTCCCCAATGCCTAATTAAGATTTTTAAAAGATTTCTAATGCTATTTCAACTTTTTAATTTATATTTTTACAACTTGTTAGATTGGTGTTTTGTGACTCCTTGTAACACAAATTCCTAAATGGTCTTATAATAATAATAAAAAAAAACAGAAGCCTGATATTGGGATAAATGCTGAAATATTAGAAAGACAAAGGGACAAGCCACTACCATGTCTTACCTTTAGGATTCCTCAGCCTGAAAAGGCTTTAGTTTTTTTTCTCCTCACGCCTTATATACTTTTCTCTGCCCAGCCATCACTTCCTTCCTAGTGCTGGGATTAATGGCGTGAATGCTTCCCAAATACTGGGATTAAAGGTGTGAGATCTTAAGTGCTGGGATTAAATGTGTGTGCCACCACTAACTGGCTCTGTTTCTCTCCTAGACTGAGTCAATCTCATGTAGTCCAGGGTGACTTTGAACTCACAGAGATCCAGACAGATCTCCACCTCCCGAGTGCTAGGATTAAAGGCGTGTGCCACCACTGCCTTGCATCTATGTTTAATCTGGTGGCTTGTTCTGGTCTCTGATCTTCAGGCAAATTTTATTAGGGTACACAATATATCACCACAACTCCTGACAGTGGGAGCAGGTGTTTTCACTACTCTTTTGTCTGCTCTTGAGATTTCTTTCCTCCTATTGGGTTGCCAAGAGTCCAACCTTGATAGGGAGATTTTGCCTTGTCTTATAGGATCTTGTTTATCCTGCATGGCAGTCTTCTCTTGGAGGCCTGCTCTTTTCTGAAGAGGAAATGGAGGAAAAGTGAATCTGAGAGAGAAAGGAGGTGGGGAAGAGCTAGGAGGAATCAAGGGGAAACTGTGGGTGGGATGTGTTGTAAAAGAAAAGAATCTATTTTCAATTGAAACAAAATTTCACAAAGACTCCATAGACAGAGGTACTTTGCCAGGCATGCCAATGTACATCTGTAAACCAGGCACCTGGTAGACCGACGCTAGAAGATCACAGTTGAAGACCGTCTTGAGCTATATAAAAAGACTCTGTTTAAAAACTTAAAATAAAAAGAATTCCGTTTGAATATTGTTTTCCTTAAGCTTCTTTATTGACTTCTGGCATACATAATCTTTCTGCTGTGGTTTAAGGTTGAACTGGGAAGGCTGTATTGACCCAACAATAAAGTAAGTGTCCTTTATGATCAGGAAACTATATTCAGTATTAGTAAGTCTTTTCTAAAGCATGTGCTTTCTAGGCCCATGTAATAAAATACCTTCTCCATCATCTTATCAATTACCTGTAGGGATATGTATTCATTATACAGAGGACATGAGGTGTTAGTGGTCACAATAATGATGATAACAAAGTACAATATTCACGGCAACTAATAGTTATTGCATGCCTATAGGTCAAAGCACCAACACTATATATGTTTTCTCACTTAATCTTCACAATATAAGCCTCCAAATTTGAACCTATTATCACCCTCATTTTGCAGACCAGCAAACTGAAGCACATAAGTAAGTTCCTGGTAATAGAATAGTGAGATTATCCATTGCCTTGGCTGGTCATTCTCTACCATTCCTAAGCCCTCAGACCCTTTATCATAGCAGCCACAGTAACCAATCACACACTGGGAAGTTTAAATTTTATGTTTTAAATGCATTATTAGCTCACAAGATGCATTTCTTAATTTATCAATTTAAATTTCTTTTGAGGCATTTCATTAGCATTTGATATATAGCTTGTGAGTTGCATTCTTCAACTGTACCATAAGTCAATGAGATATATTTATAACATGAAAGTTATGGTCTTCATACTCCCTTCAAGCTCTGCACTTAAGTGTGTCTGCACATCCTCCTTCACTCAATCCTGCAAGTGCATGCTGAGAGATTTGGTGGTAGAAACATGTGGAGTCTGTTCTAAGTATGGGAGTCATTCTTCCTACATGGGTATATCTTGTTACAGGTGTCCTCCAAGACTCCTTTCATTTTCGTCCATAGGCATTGAATCTGTCTCCCAGCCATATGTTCCTTCTTAGACCTGTGATTCTCTTATGGGGCATTTAACATTTTAATTCTTTTAAGGGATTTGAATTTAAGATGACCATGTATTTCTTGGATCTTTTCACAGTTAATTTCTAGGTGGGCCTATACAGATTCCCCATCAGAGTGGCCTTATGCCTGGAGAACAACCTGCCTCTCCCAAGTGGTACTGATCATTGATTGCAGATTCCTTACTAACTAACTAACTAGCCTGTGGTCGGTAGTTTTATAGCAATTTCATTTTAGCCTGGGGTTTACAGATAGGATCTTGTGGAGTTTAATGTATGCCAACATTGTGATTCTCAGAAACCCACTGCATCTATACGTCATTCACTTCTAGATGGCAGCTGGTCTGTTTATGTGCTTATTAGTAAGGCTGTGTGTGTCAGTTACCTTATAGGATCCCCTCAAAGATAGGTGAAATTTGTTTCCAAGGTAGTTCTATGTCTCACAAATTTGACAATCAAGAATTACCATCATGTTGGGTGATGGAGAATTGCATTAAAGAGGATAAAATTACAGTCATGTAAATATCTACTTTATTTTTTGCTACATACACGTATAACTCCCTAAAACTGAATAGAAAAGAAAACCACCCAGAGGGCTTTACTTGAAAGGCTTTATTTTCATTTCATTACTGTCACTTGAAAGATTTTAATGAAGGCTTACAGCTCTTCAAAAGAAAGGCACCATCAGCATGAACTATAATTATTTTATGTTCTTTGCTTATATAATCATAACTCCCTGAGCCTGTGGTCGGTAGTTTTAGTGAACTTACATGAGACTAGTAGCCCCCTGGGCAGAAGGTTCATTGAACATTTAGCATAGTGCACTACCATTGAGGGAATTTTATCATTATGTCCCTGAACACATTTCAGACTAAGGTGGCTATTAGCACCAGGGAGATTTAATAAGAAGGACTTCAGAGATGGGGAGGTACTTAACGCAACAAAGAGCTTGTACTCAAGCATGAGGACCTGAGTTTGTATCACCAGCACCTACATAAAAAGGTGGTGCAGTGTTGTGACTTTGTGATCCCAGCACTGGGTAGGTAGAGACAGGCAAATTCTTGGGTCCATTCAGTTGGAGACCCTGTCTCAAAAGAATAAGGATGAGAAGCAACTCAGGAACCCCAAGGTTGACCTCTAGGCTCCATATGCATATATACATACCACACACAAATACACACACACACACACACACACTCACACACTCACACACACACTCAATATTCCATATAACTGTGGGCTTTTTCCAAGTTTTCTTCTGTTACTTTCATATTTGCCTTTCCCTTCATCAACACTGGCATGTCTGCTCTCTTACAAGAGCTGAAGGGCCTTCCAGGTGGGCCCTCCAGAGTAAAGATCTATGAGCCAGAACTTACTGTTTGATGTCAATGGAACCTCCTTTCCTAAACAGCTGGATCCCCTCAGCCCTGGCCATAGATGTGACTACTGATCACCAGTCACTAAATACCACCATTAACCATTTCCTAAACCATTGCACAGAGATGCCTTCTTGTCTTAAGTAGACATCAGTGATGCAGGCTGTCCTCCAAAACAAACAAAATGAAACAAAAACCAATGCTTTGAGAAGGTTCTTCGTGGCTCTCAATGGAGGATTTTGCATATACACATTTGTTAAGTAACTCTGGTGGCCTGACATCAAATTTTTAGTCTCCTACCCACTGATGTTATTATTGGTATTGTTAAGGTTTTTGATTTTTGATAATGATTTTGAGAGTATTACTAATTGCAGGAAACAAGTTGCTTCTTCATATGAGGAATTATCTTTATACGTGACCTCTTTGGTTTCTAAGCAAAATAGATTTGTCAGTTTTCTTTTTCTGAAGAAATTGAGACATAAGAGAAATAGCTCTGTTGTAAAAATCTTTACTTATCATGCTTTCCTCACTTAATAATGCTATTCTCATGAACTACCATCTCAGGCTATTATTATTTTCAATATGAATTCATAGATTATAAAAAATTCTAAAATTATATTTAACTCAGCAGTCCATAATATCCAATATTCTGCACCCTTTTCACCTAGCATTTCACTGACATGAGTAAACACCTTTCACTATTCTAAGAACAAATCCTGAAGAGGTCGCAAAAGACATGGCAGACTGTAGAGCTATAGGCTGATCTATGACACCACCACCTATGGGTGACTTCAGAAAGCATTAAAGAGGTCAGTGGGTCACAGCACAGCCTTCTCAGAAATTTGCTCATTTTCACACAGTGAAGCCGAGACAGCAGCTGTAAAAGCGGCAGCATCTGAGCTGTTCCATTCTTTATGGACACCTGTCACAAGCAAATTGGAAATCAGATATGTTCATTGCCAAGTGTTTGTCTTCTCAGCTGGGTTTTATAATGTGATGGCAGGCACCACATTCCACTCTTCTCTATTTCCCTTAATGTCTGAGGGGACCAGTCAGGTGCTAGTGCAGAGCTAGAAGGAAAAGATCATAAGACTAGGTGTAAAGAGAAGGATTTCAGAGTCTTACTCCATAGTTCTTATTGACCCCATAATATATTTATATTTTATTATATATACAATAATTTATTCCATAATATTTATCTCACATATATATAACCTAGTCAATAATATAGTTGTTTTTGCATATATAACTGACCCCACGTTATATTTATATTATCTTATATTTATAACTTTCTGTATGAGTCTTGTACCCTGTTTGAAGACTGGTTCTCCACAGCACATAGTCTAATGCAGTTTATATTATATAATCTCCTCCAAACACTCACAAGTTTCATACTTTCATGAAGTCCAGAGTTCATGTCATGTTGTCCAAATCCTTCCATCACTGGCAGCTCTAAAGATCTTTTTGGTCTCTCTGTTGTTATTTCCTTATTTTGAGGCCTGTACCACTTCCTACAATATTAGTTGTATACCGGTCATTTATTAAAGGCCAACTCACAAGTTATCCATCAGGAGAATTCTCCTGCTAATTGCAAATATGCTATTAACCAGCTCCCAATTCCTTCATAGCATTACATACCAGACCCCACTGGCACCTGAGTTGCTTATGTTCAATATGGATATGTATTAGCAGTTCACCATTCCTATAGACTCCTAAGGAAAGCCTGCTTCTCATTCATCTCCAGTTTCTGTGCCCAGATTCCCAGCAGGTATTGTGCAGGGGGTAAACATTCAATGATTGCTCACTTACTGGAATGATGTATGAATAAATGAGCCAGTCACATTGGACCTGTATTTACCCACTGAAGGGGTTGAAGGAAAGGCTCCTTAATTTTCAAATTCTTGAATCTTCATTTATAGGGTTTGCAGGATCTAAGCTCCTGCAACTGGCTGCAGACTAGCTGAGGTCTTTTCATTATTTTCCAACAATTACACTTTATCTTGCTCCAGTAGCTTAAGCTGCTTTAAATGTTAATTTTGAAAAGGAGTCTTCTGGTCAGCCAAGAAAATGTTTCCCATAGCATTACAGCCATTACAAGTATTTGTCAGAGCCTCTGTGCTGGCATGGTAGGGCGCTGACAAACACAGAGAGCCTGGTTTGTGTGGTGTGCAGCCCATGCTCAGAGTTTGGGCCATTTGACAACTAATTAGCAACATCAGCTCATAGCAAGTGTCCATGCCAAAATCACTTCCAACAAAACTTGATGGAAAGCTTCCACTCTTGGAAGCCGAAGTTTGTAAATAGCCCTATCACTGAAGGCTTTAGCAGGAGAGTGGAGAGAAGAAAGCAATCACAGACAGGAAGCTTGGTACTGAGTGCCTGGTATAGCAGAATGCAAATGTGCAATGCAAAAGTCAATGAATAAATAATACTAACCATGCAATTAACAGGCCCGAATTCATGTCCAAGACCTGCTGTGTGATCTTCGTGTCCTGCAGCTTCCTGAGTCCAGCGAGATAGGCTGAACTGAAAATATGCATGCAAAAGCATTTTGCATATTGTCTAATATTCTCAGGCAAACATTATTCTTATGAATTTTCCCAAAATTGTTCCACTCAACACTAAATTAAGAAATAAGAAAAAAAAGGCTGAAGTCAAATATATTCAGAAAAAAGTTTGAACACAGTAAGTTTCTGTGTTGATTTAGGTTTGCATATTAATAGTTTTAAAGAACTTCACATTAATAAGCAATCCAATAAGCTAATTAATTTATTGAAAAGGCATTTTGTTTTTTCTGTTTTTTATGTAACCATTCTCGTTTTTGAATTTTTATTATTAATATTTAACAGAAATTATGTACAATGGAAAATACTTGGAAATTATTATGATTTTTAAAATTACTTTTATTTCTAATTGGAAATACATGGAAATACAAATATATATGTGTGTAATAAATTCAAGACCACCTTACATTCATGGTATGCTTCACATTTAGTCAAGCTAGAAGAGGAAGCTTAAAGAATATAGCTTGGAGGAGAAGGACCACATGAGGAAATAGGACCTGGTGGATGGTCTGAGCCTTGCAAACAGCCCTGCAGGACAATATGGATGTCAGGCCCTGAGAACCTTGACTTCACTGAAATTGAAAGAAAGGATCCCTTAATGTTGTTAGAGTCAATGGGAATTTATTTCACTCCTTGAGTGTCTGATGCTTTTAACATCTTCTTCACACCTTCTTAAACAGATTCTCAAATTAGTTTTAAGTTGGTCACACCCTGGTAAAAGAATATGACTAAGATGAGTGGTATTAACATTCTTGATAAACCAGCATCACACATAGGATACTACATGTCTTCCAAATCAGCTCAGACAGCTCCAAGGGCCCGGGCTTTTTGAACAAGGTGAATAATGCTAGCTGAAAGAATTTGATCTTGTATTTTCCATGACTAACTGGTGAGCAGATTTTCTTTCATTACAATAATTTATCACTTATAAGATTCCAGAGCCACACAGAGATTGTTGAATAATAGATGAAATTGTGCTGAACCAAGTTTCTGCCCTAAGGAGTTTGCCATGTAGAGACATAAGTGGAATTATGTCAGACAAGCGTAACACCATCCAACTGCTTGTCAGACAAAAAAGGGTGAGATTTCGTGTGTGTATGTGTGTGTGTGTGTGTGTGTGTGTGTGTGAGGTGAGAGAGAGAGAGAGAGAGAGAGAGAGAGAGAGAGAGAGATCACAAAACAGATATAGATGCAAAAGACAGAGACATGGAATATAATAGCAGAAATGTAAGAGAGGAAGTGAGAAACAAGAGATTCATTTACTACACTCTATAGAATAGCAAACTGTGTCCTACCAATTTAGCACACATTGAAGGCAACAGTGTGGCACAACCTCATAGGAGTGCAATGAATTCAGAAAGTACTAAGGAAGATCCATTTTCCCATGATAACCCTGTGTCTAGGAGGCTTAAATACCACTGAGTCCATACACTCACCAATCAATGTAAATGACAGAGTCCTGCCAGCAAATGCTTGAACAGTACTTAGTAGAAATGGAACACTGGCTAGAAGCAAAGGTGCATTTTCAGGAGAAAGTAATAAGATAAGACAAGCAAATGCCTAGTAGCACCATCTCTGTCAGTTCCTTATAAAAAGTCCTCAATGCACAATGGGGAGTAGTTAGAAGCTACTTCTCACTGTTTAAGTACTCTTCCTTGGTGTTGTCACCCCCACCACTCAGAAGGACGTTTGAACCCCAAGCTTCACCCCTACTCGGCCCACTGCATCCATCAAGGACACAGAGGCCATGGGCTCCTTAAAATCAGGCTTCTCTCCAGATTCTCAACCCAGTCAGGAAACTGAAAAGTCTTCTTTGGAAGAGCCACAAAATATATGGTCTATCAGTAAAGTGCTTGTCTGCAACTTGTCTGAGTTCCACTCAGAACCCGTTTAAAGAAAAATCTGAACATTGTGATGAGTACGTGTAATCCAAAACCAGAGAGGATGGTTCAGGTAGATCCCTGGGGCTCTCCCATCTCCAGCCAGTCAGCCCAGCCTATTTGGTGAGTTTCGGGCCAATGCAAGGCCCTGTGTAAAAAAACAAAGTGGATTAAATATGAGTAATGACACCCCAGGTTGCCCTCTGATCTGCACACGTGGATATACATGTACTCAAACACACATGAGCATATACATAAGAAAAATAGCTGATACTGATAGCTATCAGCTGATACTGATAAAAATAGCTGATAACAAAGATAACACAGTACTATCACTGTATGCCATAAATAACCAGGACTAACTTATCTGATAATTAAAAGGTTGCTGCCTCCCACCAATATGTTTACTTTCCTCTACCCTCAGCTCCTAGTAACCTCATTTCTAGTCTCCATCTTTATTATTAGTTCACTATTTTACCAATTTATGAGCTCACTAAATACAAAGACTACAACAAAACCAGAAACTTTACCAAAGCTCATAGACTTTCCATAAAATATTTTAGTCCCTGTACTAGTGACCATTTGGGAATCAAGAGTCACCAGACAGTTGGGTATCTCCCACGTGGAAAGAAGCCATAAAATGTGCCTCTAGGATATAGAATGGAGATTGATGCTTTATTTGTAAGAATTCATTTTTTTTTTAAATAAAGCCATGTGAATATGCTAAGCATCATAAAAATAAGTTTTGGTTTTAAAAATCACCATGAATACATCATATAAGAAGAAACAACACTATGAAGTAAACTTCAAAATATGAGACATTATCTTAAGCCTATTGCTCCCATAAATAATTAAAGCTGAATTCCTGGTAGTAATTGTTATTCTCAAGTTGCTCATTTATTTAGATAGGTCCTTAGATAGCTAGAATATAAAACAAAAAAAAACAGCAATATCCATAAACTGTTGCAGAGCTGATGTCCTAAGCATTATGTATACTGTCTCTCATACAACCTGGAAAGTAGCTAAGGACACTGGAGTCGAATGAAGGCTACTTACTAGGCTCCTATGTGAAATAAGCATTAGAGGCAGGCATCACACAGGTTATCTGCCCAGCCCCAAAGCCCACATTTTGACACCTCTGCTTCCTGTCTCCGTCTCTCTCTCTAGGCCCTTCTGTAGGACCATTTTCTGAATTCAGACTGTAGAATGAGATGTGGCGACAAGGTCAGACCTCAGCTCGCTGGCTGATGAGAATGTCTTCTCAGCCTTAGAGATAAGCACACAGGATGGAATTCGGGAAGCCCTCAGCCTCATAGTAGCCCATCCACGAATATTGACAGAACTGAAAAGGCCAGCAGAGACCAAGACAAACACCCCAGAACCCATCATGATTTGATTGATATATCAGTGATTCATTCTCTCACAAGTTAGCAATGATTAAAAATGGCTACTGCCCTTCCTTTTAAAATGGCCCAGAATTCAGAACTTGGGAAGTTGTCATATCTATGTAAAATGAATATGGCAGAGACAACAAGATGTATGAGATTAGATTATGAGATTATACAAGTAATTGAAATAAATGAAATTTCTGTTTATGTTAAAACTATTTTAAGATAAATAACTTCACATCACTTTGGGTTAAGTTTTGTGACTAGAGAGTTTTGCGAATCACACTGAGTATTCAAGTTTTTTTAAATGTGAACAAGAGATTATGGACCTACAATTCTGCTTAACATTCTGTGCTTGAAGCTCACAGATATCCTCAATACCACCCACATCTTTGACCTCTGAACTTTCCAACTGTTTGCTGCCTGTCTGATTTTGCTTTCCCGGTGTCTTGATCATACTATCTATTAATTAATTTGAATTTTGTACATAAATGGAAAACTCTCAGATGTGTTCTTTCACTTTTCAGAGTTGTAAATATCTAGCCACCACGGGCATGTTTTATTATATGACTCTAGACAGACAGACTACATTTTTCTCCAGGTACAAAGCTGATCCAGGAACACCATAGAGTTCTCATTTTTTCCAAATGAATCTTATTCCACATTTTGTGCATTGAGGCCTCAGTCAAACTTACCAACCCAGCTAAGCACTCATTCCTCTACTTATTTCACTTCTGTTCTTAACGGCCTCCACCTATTTCTATAAGTTTCTCAAGTAGTGTGGGAGTCTGTCTTTCATCCCCTGCACCCTTGGAAATGCCTTTTCTCCATAGTTCAATGCTTACTAATCATTAAAACCAAGATATCTTTAGAGACTCAGGCTCATGCCCCTGAGTCGAGGTGTCCTGGGCTGGGTGTTGATGAACCAGCAGAAGTTTCCCAGGACAGATGATGAGAAGACCATTCTGGCAGGCAGAACAGTGGACACAGAGAGCCACTGAGGAAACAGTACACCTACAGGAAGGAGAAGAGAGATAAGCATGTAAGAGATACAATAACATTGAAATCATGTTTTATATGTCAGGCCAAAAAAATGTCTGGAACTTACCAGAATGTGCTATCAGTCCTGACTATACTATTAATCAGCTTTGCCCTCTAAAAGTAGTTTGATCTTCTAACAAAAGATAACCTTAAAGGCTCCCTGAGAAGGAGCCCATTTGGCAAACCACCTGGGCTATTTAGCCTCCTAATGGAACCTTGCCCAGAGTTGGCTCCATATGTCACCCATCCCCAGAGAGCTGGGGAAGAGCCCCTGAGAATCCTTTGAGACTGGGATCAACCATCCTAGTAGCACTGGCCTGGATACGAGCATGTAAAGCAAATTAAAGCCTCTGAGACATTGGCTGGGAATGCTATCTCAGAGACAAAGAGAAATTTGAAGGGTAACCACTCTCTAGGAACATAAATACTCAGAAGAGATGATGAGCCTGACATTTCAGAGCAGCATTGACCATCCCTTGCAACTACAGAAATGACCACACTGTGAGCCTCAGCAGCTTTCCCAAACTCACACCACCACTGTGTGTTCCACTCTAGTGCCTCTTTGCCTACGCACCAGGGTTATTTCACATTCAGTGACTTGCTGCCTGAGCCAAAGCTCTCAACGTAACTAACTAGATTTTTAAATTCTCTTCATGATTTCTTTCTCCTGTCTCCACATTCCTCTCAAATGGTTGAAGCCATGCTTGAAGCCAGTCCCTCCCTCTGCTTCCTGCTACCAGGAGCTATGATAAGAGAAGGGAACCCATCTCTGATCCCTCCACCAATACTGTTTGTTTATCCTGCTGGGCAAGCCTTGACACCAAACCTTTATACACCTGAACACTCCCTATTGTCCTGTGCCCAGTAGGGCAGTGTGAGAGCAGAGGATTATCAGCTCTTTCTAGGACTTCTCTTTGAATGAAATGTACTGATACAGTGCTAAGTGACCACTGTGTCACCTCAGTCACAGTGAACCATTGGAGGCACCCTTTCTTCTTCAGGGCAAAGGGTTCGTTGGGTCCCATGTTCTCTGACTCCACTGAATTGGCACATCTGAAAAGGATACTCAGAGCCCTGCTCATTTCTCTAGGGCAGGCAGGGAGGATAACTTTAGTACCAAAGCCATCTAACCATAATAAGGGATTGAATGAGAAGCCTTTGACACTTGAGCTTGTGTGTATGAGCACAGCTCTTGATGTGAATGCAAAGGGAGGAGACAACAGAGGTTCTGTCCAGCTCTAACTGATATCTGGAAAGCAAAGGGTGTTTTAAGAGAAGAAGCAAGAAAGGAAGACCTCCATTCCCAGTGGAGGAGTCAGGTTTGGGAATTCATGAATTACATTCCTACTTTACTCTACCCTTGTCCCTCCACATATGAAAACAATTCTAGGGTCTCTCAGCAGGGGAAACAAGCTTGAGATTTGTAATTTCAGTAAAGCCTCTGAAAACCCAGAATCTGCATTTCTTTTATATAAGTAATTCCCAAACTTTACCACCCACAAGGAGTGCTAAGAGGGGTTTAATTTTTTCAGAATCAGCGGGTGTATAAAAGAAAAGTGAGTCGCTGTCTTCCAGTTAGAGATACCTAAAGAACACTCAGTCATCTTTGAGTTTTAGAACCAATTTTATAGAAAATATGAGGTTTCATGTCTGCTTGGGACTCAGCCATAAGAAAAGGATCATGGGAAAGGAAAATAATGAAGCTCTTCAATGTGATGAATATAACCAAATTCTAAGTGCTACCTTCTACAGGTGTCAGCTGAGGCTCCATATGATAGCTTTTTTAGTCTGGAGAACATCCTTTAATGAGTCAATAGAAAGTTATTTAGCAGGAAGGAGTAGGCAATAAACATTCATGCTAGGTAGGCTAAGAGCTACCATTTCTGTCTCTCATTCTTTCCATCTATCTGTCTCTTCCTCTCCATCTCTCTTGCATATGTGCAGAAATGTAAATACACACACATATGGATATATACACATGTATTCACACAAATACAACTTCATATTTTATTTTCATGTCTTGGGATGGATGCTAAGTTTCTTCACAATTCTGACAGCTTGACTCTTTTGAATATTCTTTTTTGGGCCTTTCCAAATGTCTTGGTACAATAGTCAGTGCAGAGCTGGGCCATCAAGACATGACCAGACAAGCAGAGAGCCCATCATACACAAATAGAACTACCATTTTCACAAGTATACACACACACACACACACACACACACACACACACACACACACACACACAAACAGTGACTGCCAGACCTCTAAGTTAAGTCTTAAGTGTCAAAAGGAAGATGGGCAAGAGAAAGAAAATGAAAAGAGGCAAAGCAGAAAATTGGAAGAGAATGAAGAAATAGCCTTGGGAGGTTCTTGGGCCAGCAGCTACTTTTCTTTTTATCCTTCTTCATGCTTGAAGGTCATTTTAACCACCTCCTTATATCCAGGAATAGGGACTCACTCTTTCAACAGAGCCTGTTCTATACTCACAGAATTAATTGTGCCCTTGCCAGATTCTAACATTGAGAAAATTTCTCTCTGCATCCTAGACCACAGCTCCTAGGTAGGCCTGTCTTGTGCAGATAGCCGTAGCAAAATTGCACATTTGTTTTGTTTTGTTTTCAAGACAGGACTTCTCTGTATAACAGCCCTGGCCATCTGGGAACTAGCTCTATAGACCAGACTGGCCTCAAACCCAGAGATTCGTCCGCCTCTGCCTTCCAAGTGCTGGGATTAAAGGCATGTGCCAGCCACCACACTCCACTTAATATTGCACATTTTTAAGTAACTGAGAACAGATTCTTTCTTATTCACATTCCCCGTGCTCCTCTTCAGCAGCTGATTCTCCTTCTTGGGTTGATTCCTTAAAGTATCAGTCTATCTCTTAGAATATGTTGACATAACTAAACACAATTTTCTGTCTTCTAAACAAGCAAGGTGACTACATCAACATAACCTACATGCTTCTTAGAAGTACAATTCTCAGGTACCATCTCTTCTCAAACAGGAAGCCTAATCTAGGGATGGGCAGAACAGGAATCTGCATGCCTGCCACCTCTTGGGGACCCTTGAGCCTCTAATTTTGAGAAGTAGCAGCACAATCAAGACAGAGGCTTCAAACACACTTCAGAATGTGTATTTTTTCACAAATTCACTCTCAATTTGCATAACCACTCAATGAATCTCTTTCTCCATACTGTTCTAGATCATCTGCTAAACACACCAAGCCTTTTCCTATGACCTTGTGTCAAAACTGATCTCACACATCCGTTACCTTCACAGTTGATTTTCAATCCACATGCACATGCACATATGCCACACCACAAAACAAAGCAACAACATAAATGTCTAAACAAGTTTTCATAGAATCCCATCAGAAATCTAATCTCTATTATGATCATTACTGTTGAGACAGTGACTTTCAAATACATGTCCTTTTTTAAAATTTGTATCCAAGAGTAGCCCAAAAAGTCATATATTTGTGATAAAACTCAGTCCTCCAGTTTTTCAAATTCTGAAGCCTCACCAATTCCTTTTCTAACCAAGGAAACACCTAGAGGGTTCTAAAGGACCCCAGATTTACAAGGAACTTCATTAATAGATAAGCATCTTCATGTCAGAAACTTGGTTTTTTGGCTGTTTAAGGTTTTTTTAGGTTAAAGGAAAAAAATATTGTTCAAAGCAAACTAATTTTACATCCACATTATCTGTAAACAAGAAATGAGATGAGACCCTTTGGTAGCAGAATGAGCATACAATAGTTATATAAATTTTAGCCAGAAACAAGACAATAATCTTTTGAGTGACCCAAAATAGAAAATTTGCAATTGCCCGTTATAATTGAATATACTTTTACAGACTTCATTTTGTTTTGAAAATGAATTCTTCCACAAAGTAGAAGCTCTGGTTAATCTAAGTTATAATTAAAAGCAACCTTAGCTTATATATTGATTTCATTACATTATATTTTATTTCTGTCTATTGTTTCCAATTTTAACAAGTTAATAAAGAAGACTTTTATGTGTTCCTTTATACTACTTACAAACTCAAGATAATTTTTGAATGAAAATCACATTGGTGCAACGTAAGTTTTTTTTTCCCTCCTACTACAATAATGGGAGCAATGTTCAACTTACATTAAATTCTCAAGAAGCCTGGAATCCATTACTTTCTTAGGAAAGATTTCATTTTCCTGTGATTTTTTTTTACCCAGGTAAAATCAATTCTAGTTTATTCAAAAGACAAAAGCCCAGAGCAAGTTGTTGTCATTCCATGAGGGAAGAAGGAGAGTGATTCTCCTGAGTGAGGTCTATTGACAAACACAGATAAGTGACCAAAATAAGGGCTCTGTGTTACAATGTCCAGTCATATGGACCTTCTTGCACAAGGGCTTCTTTGCTTGCTTGAAGTAAAATCTAATATATCAGAAAATATGAGCTGAGGGCAAGGGAGATATCTAAGTAAAGCGTTTTCATTGAAAGCACCAGGACTTGAATTAAATCCCCAAAACCCATGTGAAAAAAAGTGTATAACAAAGGCGAGCATGGTGGTGCACACCTGTAATCCCAAAATTGACCAAGAAGAGATGGGCAGGCTCTTGTGAATCACTGGCCAGCCAGCCTAGCCTACTTGAGGAGTTGTGAGTCAGGTAAAGTCTCTGTCTGACAAAAAAAAATAAGGGAGGGCATCACCTGAGGAACCTAGATTGTCTTCTTTCCTGCACACACACATGCACACATGTACACATGCACATATGTGTACTACCATACACATAAACACACACACAAGAGAAAAAGAGAATGTGAACTGAGGCATCACTTGCTGTGGGATGTCTTTCTGTATGCTATGAATATGTGTTGCTCTGATTGGTTGATAAATAAAGCTGCATTGGCCTATGGAAGGGCAGGATAAGGTTATGTGTTACATTCAAACTAAAGACAAGACAAAGAAGGGTGGAGTCGGGGGAGATGCCAGCCTGCTGCCCAAGGAGCAACAAGATGCCTGCAGATTGGTAACACCACGACCACATGGCAATATATAGATTAATAGAAATGAGCTAAATTATAAGAGATAGCTAGCAAGAAGCCTGAACCATAGGCCACACAGTTGTAAATAATATAAGCCTCTGTGTGTTTACTTGGGACCAAGCTGCTGAGGGACGCTGGTGGGAGAGATTCATCCCAACCATGGGGCTGGGCAGGAATGGAGAAACTTCTGGTTACAATCACTAACCATCTTCTCAACTTTCCTTAGTTTTTTAAATCTAAGACTTAGGTATTCTTAGCCAAGTTACCAGCGTCCATTTACCTAGTATTCACCTATGTCTTGTTGTTCTAGTAGTTGGGTTCTATGTCTCCAAATTCAGACAATCAGGTTTTCATAACAAGTTCTTTATACACTGAGCCAACACCCTAGCATACATGCACAGGTTTTTGTATGAATGTAAATCTTCAATTTCTGAGTAAATTACACGAAGCATGTCTGATAACATAAAACAAAGGCACATTTAGTTTGGTTAGAAGTCATCAAGCTATCTTCCAAAGTTGCTGGGTCATTTTACATTTCTACTAGCTACAACTGAGAGTTTCAAGAAGCCAGAGATCCATTATCTGCTTAGGAAAAGTTTAGTTTTCTCCATATTCTCACCTGTATTTGATGATGTTGCTATTGTGAGTTTTGTTGATTCTAGTAGATGGAAGGAATATATATTTTTAAGACCTTCATACATGAGCATTGAAACTTCACACTTCTGCTCCTCCTACCCCATGTCAACTCTTCCTGTGATGCCACTTCCTTCCAAATTTATATCCTCTTCTTTAATTATTATTTTCATACACACACACACACACACACACAGAGAGAGAGAGAGAGAGAGAGAGAGAGAGAGAGAGAGAGAGAGAGAGAGAGAGAGTCTAGTGTGTCCATTTAGCATTACCTGTGTGTGCATATGCACATGTGTCGCGAGATGGCTACTTGGGATTAGACAACCTATGAGGAGCTCATCCCTGGAGGAAATTGATTATTTTTCTCTTAACATCCATTGACTACATACTGCTCTTCATCTAGGGGATGGGATTTTGTAGGATTTCCTCTGTCCATGTTGGCATGTCAACCTGTGTTGTCATTGTGCAGGTCTTCTTCAGGCAATTATATTGCTGCAGTTGGTGCAGTTTCAAAATCATGTCTAGAGGACACTATCAAACGCAAGCACCATGGTTCTCTGGCTCTTACAATCTTTCTGAAATAGTCCATAAGCATTAATTGTAGTGGTTGCATTGAAGACATATCATTTGGGATTGGGCACCCTCACAATCACTTGTTCCCTGTATTTTGACCAGTTTCTAGATCCTCTAATAGTCTCCAAACTACTGCAAAAAAGAAGTTTTTGATGAAACATGAAAGCTACACTTATCTGTATGTCTAAGGATAAAAAGTATTTAGAATGTAGCAGAAAAAAATATGTTATTGATGTTTTAAATTTGTTTTTCCCCAGGAAGCTTCCTATATTTTTCATTTGTGTGTCTTTGGTGAGGTATTGGTTAAAGTTTTTCAACCCAATTTTAGTTGTTTTCTTTTTGTCAAAATTTTGCTCTTTCCATATTTTGGATAACAGTCCTTTATCTAATATCTCCTTTGCAAATATTTTCTTCCAGGCTATGGAAGAATTTATCATTTTCTTGATATCACATTCACTTTCCCAGAGTAGAAGGTTTTGATTATGATGGAGTCCAGCTTATCAGTAGTGTTTCATACTTCTGATGTATTTAAAAAAGCATCACTATACCTAATATCATCTAAATTTTTTTCCTATGTTATCTTTAGGAGTTTCATATTTTCACATCTTGGGTTTGGAATTCACTGGAGATGTTTTTGTGGAGTTACAACTTCCCTGCCTAGAGTAATTGTATCTGTGCACATACCTTGTTCCACCACATTTGTCTAAGATAAGTTGACTATATCTGTGTATGACTACTTCTGGCCCCTCTGATCTAATCCTTGTATCTAGCATGATACTGTGCCAACACCACACTGTCTTGGTTACTGTAGCTTTAGAGTCAGTATCCAAGTTGAGTATTGCTAGCTTTCTGACTTTTTCCTTCAACATCATATTGGCTAGTCTGGGTTTTATGACTCTTCATATGAGCTGTAGACTCCAACAACTTACTGGGACTTGATTGTGATTATGTTGAATCTAGAGATCAAGTCAAGAAGAAATAATACCTTAGCCATATTGTGTCTCCCTGCCCACAGATAGAGAACATCTATCTTTCATCCATGTAGTTATTTCACATTTTATCAGTTCTCTGGTTTTCCTTGTATCATTTTGTTAGATTTATACACAAGTATTTCACTTTGAAGGGTGCCCTGTGTTCCTTTTGGGCTTCATTTTTCATCACAGAAAGTCCTTTTCTTTCTTTGGGCCTATGTGATTTTATCTCCAAAACATTGCTATATATATCGCAGAGGGCTGTTGCAAAGACCAAATCATAAATCAAATTTGAAAGTACTTTGTAAAATGCAAAGCTCTATGGATGTTCACAATCATATTTATATGAAAGGTCCTGTCAGTTTGTAGAATTCTTTGACCATTTGTACGATGCTGATACCCATGTTTCTATCTTACTGTGTGGGATTTTTACAAATCTCCTGAGAGGCAAAATTTTGGAAGCATTTAATATCAAAATATGTCCTCTGTGGAAGAAAGCTTCCTCAAATGTTATCTATGACGTGAAGTGACAGTTTGTTATAATCCTGGGTGAGTGTTCATTCCTGTGTCAGAGCATAACTAGACAATCACTTTATGATGATAGATGGAATCCCACAACAACTAGGAAAAATGATGCTGCTCGTACAAAGTACAGCCTGGAGAACTGGGTAGCTGGTTTAGTAGCAGAGCCCTTGCCAAGCCTGCACAAGGCTTTGGATTCAATCCTGAGGAAAGAAAAGGAAACAAATAGAGTATAACAATAAGAATGTCTTAAAAATTCATAAGGAATCAAAATATTAACTATATATAATACTTATAAAACACATAATTCTTTTTAATAAATACAATTTTAATGAACTTCCATCATTCAGTCTGACAGTGCTTCTTCCAAAAGCCAAAGACCATACAACAAAAAACCCCAACACCAAGCATAAGAAGCCCTTTGAACTGTTGGTTAGGGTTGTCTGGGGGACTCCCAAAACATATAGCCCATGGCTATTACCTTTTGTTACATACCCACCCAGAGGTAGAAGGTAAGTCCCTATTGTTGAAAATGCAGAATCAGAATCCAGGGGCTCCTGAGCTAGGACTAAACTGAAGGCCTCCTCCATGAGGAGAAGCTTTCATGGTACCAGAAGGCACCATGTAAGCTTCCAAAGGAGGCAGACAACCAAGAGTTCTACCTAGCTATAAAGTCTGTGAACCACATCAATGAACAGTATGACATAATTACCCTAAAGGTTCAGTAGTGGCGCATATACTTTAGTAGTAACCGAAAGCTCTCTAATTGGATTTAAGGCCCACTCAATAAGAGTGAAACCATGTCTGGTACTGGAAACCTAGCTAATTACTCAGTGCTAGTAAATTTGTGGAACACTCCCAACACCTAAGGCTCAAGGAACATTGTGGAAGAAGAGGTGGAAAGACTATAAGAGCAAGGAGATAGGGAGTTTGATATGAAATTGTGTCTCTTAGCAATGTCAAATGCTGTGCCCATAAAGATTCATGAACATGGCCGTCCAAACAAGTGCTGAACAGGTAGGACACCAATAGACATGCCAAAGTAGAACATAAAAAGCACACCAATTGGTTATCTAATATCAAATGGTCATTCATGAAAACACACATACAAGTAATATTTTACAGATTGAGTTAGGAATAAATATGTACATATATACACACATATATATGTGTAATAATAATTAATAAAAAAAGGCCACTAACTTGAAAAAGAGAGGAAAGGGGTACATGAGAGAGTTTGGAGGGAGGAAGGAGAAAGGAAAAATGTTGTTATTATAGTATTATCTCAAAAAATTTAAAAATTAAAAATAATGGAGTGATTACCTATGTAAGTATAGATGAGCTACAGTCTCAGTCCATAGGGAGAATCCTTTCAAAGGCAAGCCCATGACTAACCCTTATCATAATTCAACAGAGCTGGTAAGGTTCTTGAAGTAATGAGGTTAGATCTGAGAAATCATCAAAACTGGCTGTGAAAGAGAACTGTGATAAATATTGCAACACCATCTAATTAATGCTAATCAATATGATTAACATGTTTCCCTGTAAGATGAAGCCCTTGGAAATCTTAAAAACAATAGAAATGGAATCAGCCTATAGAAATTCCCATCTACATCATGGTTGAGGGTTGGACTGTGGAGTCTCTTGAGTAGACCCGTTAATTCAAGCTTTAATAAATCATTGGCTAACCAATTGATGTGGTCATCCTTGGAGAAGACTATTTCTCCAGACTCAGATTCCTTAATTGGCTATATTTCTTAGTGTAGGGTTGAATCCTCATGAGCTGTCCTTTATCCACACTTGGAAATTTCATACATGTAAATGTACACACACACACATGTCAACATGTGACTGAGCTCAGAAACAGTACTCATGTACACATAAGTGTACATGACTAAAGCCAACTCTCAGAGACATAATTTATACTTATTTATTGATTGGTTGCTTAGTTACTTGATTGATTGATTGATTGATTGATTTGAGTGTGTGTGTGTGTGTGTGTGTGTGTGTGTGTGTGTGTGCGCGCGCGCGCGCGCGCGTGAATGTCAAAGGATAATTTTCAGGAGTCAGTAACAACAATTAATTTTAAAAGAGGTCATGAATTTGAAAGAGAGCAAGGAGGGGTATATTGAATGGTTTGGAGGGAGGAACAAGAAGAAGAAAATAATGTAACTATGGTATAATCTCAGCAAATAAAATAAATTTTAAAAATTAAATAGTAAAATGTCATTGAGTGAAGATATCACTTGATACACTCACTGCTTTCAAAAGTTTGTGATGAGTACTTATAACAGAAGTCATAGTAACTTGATAACTGTTAATGTCAGCAATCTCATGTAAAAAATGGGTAATATATCAAGAAAAATACAGGAGTTTTTTCTTTTTAAATCTGTGTGTGTGTGTGTGTGTGTGTGTGTGTGTGTGTGTGTGCATGGATGACCATTTGTATGCATAATTTGAGTGCACACCTACAGGCAGGCCACCCTTTGTCAGTCCTCACTTACTTGAGACAGGGTTGTTCACAGCATACACTAAGCTCACCGACCCATGATCTTCTGCAGATTCTTCTGTCATACTGAAGGATACCTGGGATAACAGATGTGTGCTACCTTGTCCAACTTTACATGAGCACTGGGGATCCAACTTAGGTCCTCACACATGCACTGTAGATACTCTAGCCTCTGAGCCAGATTCCCCAGGCATTGATATTTAATTCTATTATCATTTATCAATTACAGTTCCTGTGTGTGATCTAATTTCTGAGGTATTTAAGTTCCTCACAGAGAACCAACATATCTAGGGGTGTGGGGTACAATCAGGGCAGCAAAAGATTTTACTTTGTAATGGAGTCCAGCTTGGGGAGGGTCAGTGACATGAAAGCCCCTGGCTGAGGCTAACACTGATGTGGAGCTCCTGACCCAGCTCCCATTCATTCCACAGGGCTGTATGGGTTTGCACTGCAGCTGAATTTACTGGGACATGGACAAGCAGTGAGATAGTAGTTTCTTTCTGTCCCAAGGTGCTCATCTACCACTTAATCCATTTGTGCATCTCATCCATCATGTAAATGAAACATGGAACAGCCCCAAGTTTCAAGAGGCTGTTAGCCCTCGACAGCGAGTAGTTCAGAATTGATTAGATTAAGAAGGTCTGCTTGGACCTCAATTCAAGTGCTGTTTGTGCAGCTTAAGTGCCAAGTGAGAGGCGGAGGGAGAGACCTCAACAGCAGCAGCAGCAGCAGCAGCATCCAACTTGGAGGCACTAAAACAGTGAAATGGGGCTTGTCATGCATGATCAGCTAAGCTAAGATTAGCTATTCAGAATCTTCCTCTTCTCTCTCCATATATATACACATATGCACATAGACATGTACATACACATCTAAATGTGCATATATATATATATATATACATATATATGGACTTTCACATACTATATGCATATATTTTTCTACATATCTTGATCTATATAGAAGCAAAAACCTATATATATGCATACATATATATATGCATATATATATATATGCTTATTTAATATTCAGGAAAAATAATCCCATCTGATAAGTGATAAAAAATTGCTCAAAAATTACTCCTGCATGCAATAGATGTCATCATTATTTAATTTGGAGCTTTGTATTGAAGGTAATTAGCTAGCCCCATGTCCTCACTAACATTAAGGGGAATTAGGTGAGGGATCCAAGCTGGTTGTTTCAAGGTTTGTTCTGTTGTCTTGTCTTCTGGTTTCAGAGGGAAGCCTCTGTGGCTTTCCAGATCCCTATACTCAGAAGGAATGTTTAATATCCATGGACAAGTGAGTGGCAATGAATTGGCATGTGTATTCAATGAGCTTGTGTGTGTACAACCCATCTATACTTCACAAAAAGAAGTCACATGAGAACTTCAGGCAGATCTGACCTAACTTCATAAAGGGTTTCCTCTACACCTAGACATTATTTGGGGACTGCTAGCTCAATGATAACTGTATAAGCCCAAGCTGCTTTGTCTCTTTCTACTGTGAATTAATGAAGACATGGGTAGCTTTAAGGATCTTCTCACCACGCAAACCACAGGTTGAGCTCCTTGGAATATACCTAAATGGATTGGAAATTTGTATTCCCAAAACAAAAACTTTCCAAGCATATTTATGGTGGCTTTATTCATAATAACCAAAATTCAGAAGTAACAGCTTCTTCAGTAGGTGAATTAATAAATAAACTAAGATGTATGAGATCAATGAAATGTTACTCCCATCTAAAAAGAATTGAAACTTAAGTCAGGGAAACACGTGGAGGAAATTTAAATTTGCATCATTAAAGAAGTCAAATTTTAAAACATACATTGGATATAATTATACCTAAATGACAGTATGGAACAGGTAAAACCATAGAACCAACTAAAAGGGTTAAGGAAAGGTAGAAATCAGCAACAGGAGAGCTGTTTAAAATATATATGTTTATATATATTTTATATGTTTATAAATGTGAGATCATTCTGTCTGGTATGACGATGGTGGGAATTTATTATAAATTTGTCTAAATTCATAAAGTGTGAGTGCTGAGGCAACTGTGAACCCTGGGTAATGATAGTGTGTCAATGTTACTAATTGTGACAAACACACCATTCTCCTGGGGACACAGTGAAGTCAAAAGGTATGAGGGAACTCTGAACAAATCAATTTTGCTTTAACCTAAAACTGACCTAAGAAGCAGATCAAAATAATAAAAGAGTTAAGACAAGCTTCCTCACCTCCTATGAAGAGAAATCTACTGATTAACACACCAAGATGTATATATGCTACTTCTTAAGTACAACACAGAATTTAAACAATTGCAAGGAGCTAGTCTACATGAGATCAGTTCTACTCTGGACCATTTGCCTGTTAGTCTCATCCACCTAACTGCAAATCCTTAGAGAGTGGAAACTGATTTTGTAAATATGATATGATCTATGGCTGTTCAGCAATCAGAGATGATTTCAAAGGTGAGTCAATCACAGAAATCCAGAAAATGGTTAAAGATCTCATTAAATACGGGAGGCCAGATTTTGCCTTTCCTTGTGCTTACAAGATGAACTTACCTGATTAACTCTGCTCGCACTCACTTGAAATTTTACTTTTCCTGAAGTATTTCTGATTTATGTAGATAAGGGTAGTGCTGGGTAACTGTACTTCAGTGCTGTTATGATACCCAGTTGGAGTGTATCTGAGAGTCCCCTTCTTGGTCTCTATCAAATATAAATCCCAAAAGAATCTGTGTTGTTCTGGTGTACAGTGCCTTGCTTGGCAGCTGAACAGAAACATCTCAAATCATAGTAAACAATTTTCTTCACTGTACCAAAATGATGATTAACTTGGAGTCACACATATACTATAATTTCCTCCATTTTCATCTTTCTTTAATAAAATGCAGAAATGACATGAACCAACTGCAAAAAATAGATGTGTTGCTGGGCTTCTCAAAGCTGTAATCTGAGGAAATTAGTTGTGCATTCTCTTTATTATTTGGTCTTTTAAGACTCTGAATCTGGTGGGAAATGCATTTCAAGAGTATATTTGCTCTGTGTGGTTGTGGAGTGCCTCATTCTGCCTGACCCACACTGAGAACTAAGAGGAAAGGGTGTCCTACAGGGTTCCTGGAAGTTGGGGCTCAAAGTCAAGGTAAATTGAGGCAACACAGACAAGTTCATGTCTCAGGTATCTATCATTTGCTATCCTATTCTTGGCTCTCAACAATTTAACTTACTCAGAGATCTCAGGACTGCTTCCACATACTTTAATACTTTCTGCCTTTGTCTGCCTACATACATAGAGAATTTTGCCCATGTCATCAACTTCGGCAAGCCTGATGGGGGTGTCTTCTCAGACTGAGTATGAGGCACCATTTTCCCCAATGATTAGGACCAGAAAGTATGTGTGTGGTGGTAGGAGGGGTGCGTATGTCTGTATGTATTTTTATGTATATATCTGTATGTGGTATGTGTGTGTTTACATGTATAGGCATGCATAGAATGTAGTACGTAGTCTGTATATGGTATGTGTGTCTATGTGCGTGATTGTGTGGGTGTTTCCTTCTCTTTCCCTGTGTCACCATATATATATACATATCTATGTACAGCTGTGTGTGTGTGTGTGTGTGTGTGTGTGTGTGTGTAGGAAAATAACATGGTACAAAGAAAGTGTGTGCGTCTTGAAGAAAGTAGGCATAGACAAGAAGGTAGGAACTCGGTTTCCCACAGCATCATCAACCCTGTATTATTCCTAGCACACAGAAAGCTTTCATCAACTGTCTAGGAAAGCTTAAACCAACTGTATGTCAGAGCTGTGTATGACCCAATACAAATGCTGCTGCCAATCAAACCTAACTTCAGAGTCACCCTAAAAATTAAAATCCTTCCTGTGAAATTCAGGGTACAACAAAAATTGTATTCATTACTTTTCTTATTTTTCTAACCAAACCACTGACAAGAACCAGCTTGGTTTGGCTCAAAATTTGAAAGGATACGGTTCACCGTACAAGAAGGTATGGTTGAATTCATAATGACTCCTGTCCATGGTGGCAGAAATTGCTGAAACCATGAAGTGATTGTTCACACATTCATGATCAAGAAACAGAAGACTTTGGCCCAAAAGCAGGGCTGTGCTTAAGTTACAAAGCCCTTTCTCAGGGGCCTACTTCAACCTGTCAGACCTCACCTTGTAAATTTCCCACAATCTCCCAAACTGCAACTAGCTAGGCACGTGTTCAAACACATGAGTCTGTAGAAAGCATTTCACTTTCAAACAATTGCAATAATAAAATGAAGCCTGTTTTCATTTTAAAATATCTCAATATGTAATTCTTGAAGAAAATAGTGAACAAAATAGTTTTAAAATACTAAAAACTGGACTAAAATGCCATGGAATGTTCTGGAACTTACTATTTTTTTTCTTTCATTTTCTGGCCCTGGGATAGAGTCCCCATTCTGCCACATATTCTCTATATCACTTTGGGAAATGGTAACCTCTCCAAACTTGGTCTTTGCTCTCATTTGCAATGGATGCAGTGTTCATCATCCTACAGAGCTGTAGTGGTGAGTAAATGAGAAAAGGCAGGTTGCACAGTCAGCTTGGCCTGTCACAATAAAGTACTACAAACCATTCAGCATACACAACAATTGCTGATTTTCTTACAGTGCTGAAAACCCAGGATGAAAGTGCCTCTGTCAAGATTCCCTCATCTGATGAGGGCATGGTCATATTGGCTTGCAGCTCACCTCAATGGCCTCATTTTACATTAATCACTTCTTTAAAGGTCCTGTCTCCAAATATAACCACATCTTGAAGTCCTGGGGTTTAGGGTTTGACAGGAATTTAGAGTGAGAAAACTAAACTCCCCCAGGCACTGCACATTGCATGATCCTAGAGATGTTATAAAAAGTTACCATTCATTCTTAACCCACCCGCCTCACCTATCCTGCTGCTCATCAGGACTGATGAAGACCGTGGATGGCTCTGTCACCTGTTCATCTCTTGTACCATCTCCAGGACACCATATTCTTCAGCTACAGCTATCAGGTCTGATGCCTAGAACACTCACAGCACATCTGGTCTTGTCAAAGCCTTGGTCTCCCAGGTCAACTCTAATATGGGATTCATAATCTTTGATTTGGGATAGGGATAGAGCTTCTGAACAAAATAGAGCATGCCTACTTAGACCTGAATTTCAAAATGTCATTTAGGTATCCACAGTACTTTTCTGTATGATCTGAAATATAATTTTACTTTAAATGGGTATATTTGTCCATTTTCCGTTACTATAATAAGATGTTTGAGTCTAGACAACTTTTTAGGAATTATTTATTTCACCTTTGATTCTAGAAGTCTAAGATCAAAGGACCTCCTATGATGCTGTTTTTCTTACTAAATTATCTCAGGGTTGTGCATCTTAGCAAGAAACAAAATCTGTGCGCTCTCTCTCTCTCTCTCTCTCTCTCTCTCTCTCTCTCTCTCTCTCTCTCTCTGTGTGTGTGTGTGTGTGTGTGTGTGTATGTGTGTGAGTGTGTGTGTTTCTGTGTCTGTCTGTCTGTCTGTTTATCTGTTTTTCTTTGATCCCTTAAAATGACACCTGTCATTGGACATAGGGGCCAGCCTAAACCAGAATCATCTCACCTTCAGGTCCTTTATCTAATTATGTCTGTGAAGACTTTACTTCCAAATAAAGTTATATTCTCAGGTTTTTGGGACTGGAATATGGACATAACTTTTGAGGGTTACCATTTAATCTGTAACAGGTGTGTATACTTCTCTCTTCCAGACCCCCATAGCTGTCAACATTCCTCAGTTTGCAGCCATGTCACTCCCAACTCTGCCTCCATCTTTATGTGATACTCTTTTCTCCGTGTGGTCTCTCTCTCTATTCTTATAAAGGAACCATCATCCAATCATGAGGGCTCTGTCTTGATGACCTCATCTAGTTCTAATCACCACTCAAAGCTGCCCCCCCCCATCAAATGTTATTGGCGGATTAAATTTTCGTATTCTTTGGAGGTGGTTAATAGGCCAGACTTTTTTAATTTTGAAAATTAATATAAAATTTTCAATAGAAATAATACTATTCTAATGTGGCTGCCTCCTTAATAACACACAGTGCAGAATATGTGTGTTCCTTTAGAGCCCCTGGAATCAATGCTTGAACTTGTTGCATGAGCTGAACCTTGAATGAATCATTACTAAATTGACTATATCTTGCTACACACCAAGCATTGTGGTGAACAAATAAGATACTGAAGATTTTAACTCTCAGGTCCTGGTAGAAATCACTCATTGCTCCTAGGACCCAGGAGAAGTGTTTTGCTACCAATAGTAAAAGGATGGACTAAAGAATGAATCACATTTGCTTAAATTCAACACTCCAACTCACGTAGTTTTGTGAACTTGGACACTATTTCTAAGGGTCAAATGCTATACCTGTACCAAGAGATACTGTGTGGGATAAGAAGAAAGTAGATTCCATATCCAAACAGCTCAGGAAATGAGCAGCTACTGCTCCAACTAGAGGAAATACAGAGCATATCACCGTGTAAAAGCCTGAGGCGTTGCTAGCCATGCCCCTTCTTGTTACAGTGTGCCATGGCTGATTCACCGAGAAACCTGCTTTTCTCCCGCACCTACCAATATCTACGAAACTATGCAATAAAATCCTGCCCCAGCACAGGATTTTTGAAGATTTTTATAGAACTTTCCTAGGTTTGGGGCAGGAGAGGGTACAATGACGTCTGTAGTGTCTCTGTGAATGGATTTGAATCACCAAAAAGGAAGGTCACAGATGGGACATAGGTTGTTATTGTTCAACAAGAAGGTAAGAGTAGCCATAATACAATCTACCTGACCACAGAGCATAGTACTGACACTGCCTCCCTGTTCACTCTGGACATACAAGACAGACAGGAGGTATGAGAGGACTGTACCTAGTCAGTTTTTATTGCACTGAGATGTCCAGATCCCCTGAAAATGCCTGTACTCTAATGGGTACCAATTTGGGTCCCCATCCAATGGTCACCAGGTGAGTTTCTGCTGCAGTAGCATCAAGTAAGACCCTCATACAATGGGTACCAATAAGCCTCATATTCAGTAGGCTTTGAGTTTCCCTCTCTTCCAGTGGGCATCAAGTGACCCCCTCATACAACGAATCCTAAGTGAGCCTCACAACACTTGAAGTTTTCCCTTAAGAACAGACCTTGACATGCACTGTCTGGCAGAAATGGGGGTCTTGAAATGACTGTGGTGGATTAGGAGAGGGTTGATTTAGGAAGGTGCCTAGTCCCTGTTTCTAATGTTAGAGTCACACCAGTCCCTCAGGCTTCACTATCTTCAAGCAAAAACTAAATACTGGTCACCTTGCCCAGCCTTAATACATGGGGAGGTGCTTAGTCTTACTGCAACTTGATATGCCATGTTTTGTTGATACTCGAGGGAGACCTGCCTGCTCCTAAACAAAAACAGAGGAGGAGTGGATTGGGGGTAGGAACAGAGAGGCGTGGGAGGAGGGCCTGGGAGGAGATGGGGGAGGGGAAACTGTGGCTGGGATGTAAAATAAATAAATTAAAAAAAAAAAAAAAAAAAGAATTTGGCCGTCCCCATTGCTTTGTCCTTCCTGGCTCTCCCCTGTCCAATTACAAACCTTTGCCAACCACCCTAGTCTCACCCAACAACACGAGCTGATACACAGGTGAAAGGCTCCACAGAGATGCCTCACCAAGTGAGAAGCAGACCGAAGCCGTGAGGGAGAGACAGGCAGGTAAACATGGCTGCAGAGCCCAAAAGGACAATCACAATGTGTGCATTTACATTGAGTGTGTGCCTATGGGAAGTTGCAAAAGAGTATTTAAAACCACAATGTTTTACAGCTCTCTGATCCGGCAGGTGCTTACACTGAAACACTGCTTACTGGCTTGTTGTATTTTTCACCCTGTGTATTTCTCCAGTGTGAAATGTGTTGCTTTGGCACTTTTAAGACCCATTATTCTCCATGATTACCACCTGTGAGCTGGCAAGGAGGAGTCATGGGTTTCTTCCCTTCCAGAGAAATATCAGCAGCATAGATACAGAATGAAACCTCTACAGTTTTTAATGAGCTAAGCAGCCTGCCCATTAATTTATAGCAGCATCTTAAGCAGCCAGGGGAATATATTAGTTTTAATTTTTTTTAAGAAACAAAAACAGCAGAATTGCTTTGCTCGTAAAATCCAATCACAGCAAGTCATTCTATGAGGGGTGAATTAATTAGCACTAGTTATTATGGTTTTACTGTTATTGATTCATTCTACTCTATCAATAATCTTAATTCACCCACAAAACTAATCCAATTTAATAACCTGTAAAATGGAGTCAGGAAATCGAGTTGCTTGCTAAAATATTACTTCTCAGAGTTTTCTCCTTTGGGTTCAGTTTTTCTGAATGTCAGCAGAGCCCTTGGATTGCTGGACCCTGGGTCTCCTAGCTGCTATTGCAAGACACCTCCAAGCATATCCCTGGAAACTTCATCATCATGTGTACACTGGCCCCTCCCACCTTATGCCAGGTAATGAAATAGCTTCAAAATGTGGGCTTACTGCATCCTATCATATGACTTGTGTGTGTGTGTGTGTGTGTGTGTGTGTGTGTGTGTATGTGTGTGTGCGTGTAGATTCCTAGTTTGCTTGTACTGTCAACTAGTCTGAAATCAGCTGGGAAGGGAGTCTGATTTAAGAAATTCCTAGAACACATTGGCCTGTAGGTATATTAAATTCCTAGAACACATTGGCCTGTGGGTATATTATTGGTTGGTGTAAAAGGGCAAGTGGTCTTTGACTACATAGAGATCTAGCAAAGCATAAGTCTAAGAGTGAGCTAGCAAACAGCATTCCTCTGTGATTTTTCCTTCAGGCTCCTGCCTTGAGTTCCTGCCCTGACTCTGTTAATGATGGGCTGTACCCTATAAGCTGAACTCTTTCCTCCCATTAATTTCCTTTGATCAGAGTGTTTTATCACAGTAACAGAGATGACACTAGAACAAGGGAGAGACAGAAAATCAATATCTACCCCCAGTGGGACAGCATCATCATCCCAAAGAATGACTCATTCTAGCTCACATTGACAAATAAGTTGAGAATATTGGAGGTGACATATGGAAAGGTAGATGACTATGGACAGTTGGATTTTACCCCAAAGTTGCCAGTCTCCCATGCATCAAGTTCCTATTTTATATGGTTATAAGTCTCTTATGGAATTGGTAGGAGCCTAGGTTCAAAGCATTAGTGATATGAGTTTCCCTCATCAAAGATAGTCATGCTACCTTGGTTTATACTTATGAAATCTGAGAGTTCTGGTCCCAGGGCTCACTGAGCCCCTTCTCTCTTTTCTCTCTGTGATGGAGACAGGTCCACCTTAGGTAAGCCATGCAGATATACCTCCTTCCTAAGCCCAAAGCCTTCTTTTCCAGATAGATATACCTCTGTAGAGGAAGTTTCTAACCTATGGGGCTGGGGATCTTGACTTTCTGACTGTAGCCAGGTCCATATGAGCAAAGCCAGTGAGCCAATCACAGATGTGAGCATACAGATAGATAAATGACTATTATCTGAGGGTGCCGAAGTCCCTGAGGCCAAGACAGAGTACAAGGACAGACAATTCAGTCTTACATAAGTTAGATTTGTATATTCCCTAAGGGAGGAAAAGCCCAATGTCACACAGGCCTCAGAAACAGTGTTCACAAGTGTCCAACATGGCATAAAAGACACACCTGGACCCTCATGGCCTTCCTGTTTCTGGAGGCATTTCAGACTTGGGGTCTTTATCGCTCTAACTTCTGTCTATTTGGTGACATCCCCCCAGTGCCTCCCTCCCTCCTTGAGCTCCCTGGGAGTCAGAATGAGATAAGAGTTCTCCCACCTCACACACAAAGCAGAGAAAGGAGGATGAAGGGGACAGCAGGTGGGGAAGGGTTGGGTCAGAGTAGAGCCTCAGACCAAATGTAGACAGTGGCAGTAGCTACCACCAAAAGATCGGCCAGTGAGAGGTTCTAAGGTGTTTTTAACTTTCCTCTTTTCTTACAAGAAACATGGAGTGGATGCCCTTGATGTCTCACAAGCCTGCTCTGATGGTGGAACTAGAAAACAGTGAGAAGCATGTTGTATGTTTGGGGTCAGAAAGGAGATGGCCAGTACCTGCAGTCTCCCTCAAACCATGGACAGGTCCATAAATGAGACTGCTCATGGGAAGCTGCAGTGGCCGCCTCTTTTCCAATTTGTAGGGGTCCAGACACTGGAGATGCAGCTAGTCACCCCACAAAGATGGGGGTGGGAAATGATGGAGATATTTCTAGGACATAACCTCTGGCCTAGAAGTTTCTCAGGCTACACGGGGTTCCCAGACACAGCCCTATTCACTTTCAGCAGATAAACCTTTGAAACTTTGTGACAACTTTGCTCCAAACAATTCTACATCATTCTCTGTTTCATGTCCTAAGTTTATAGAAAGAAAATATCAAAGAAATCGAAATAAATTATAGAGGAATGGGCAAATACTATGTAAATATTTTCATGAAGTTATAAACAAAATCTGTCATGCAAGCTCTTTTAAAAATGTAAAAATAGATCAAAAGTAATATCTTTTAAACTATGCTATTTTTATTAGTTATGGCTCTTTATAGACACTGTATCTTCAGGCAACTGCAGATCTCCTTTGCTGAATTAGCAGATATTCAAGATGATGACCTGAGGAAGTGATCTCAGGGCATGGACTTCCTTTTAAATGCTCATTAATTGAGGACTCATTGGAAATTGTTCATAGAAATCCAGATTCATTTACATTATGTTATTTATTTGTTAGAAGAAAAAATGAAATTAATTTATTTTTATTAAATGGAAAAGATCCAGTGTAGTGTGGTGGAGCACACCTGTAATTCAAGCACTCAGGCTGAGCCACAAGGGTCCTGAGTTTAAAGACAGACTCAGTTACATAGTGAGACCCTATATCAAAACAAATCAGCAATAGATGATTGATAGATAGACATACAGACAGACCTGGGCCATAGATTTCACCCACAAGGCAGATTCCCCACCCAAAACTTAGAATTTTTTTTCTAAAGAATGCGTCCAAAATTGTCTAGACATTTTCATTGTATTTAGATGAGAACAGTGACATTGTGCTTCTTTTCATTAACGTAGTAGAACTGACACTTCCCAAGGGGAGTGAAGCTTTTCTCTAGCCTGTGAAAGCAAAAGTTTGAGCCTTGTCAGCAGTCTTTGTAGTCCGCCTTCCAAGTGGCTCCCCACCAACGCTTTCATACATGCTCCCCCTAATCTCCCAGCTCAGATTCACACCTTCCATCTCCTTCTATCTTTCCTACCCATTAGCAAGTTTCAGTTTGCTCCTTGTACCATTTAAATCCTTCATTCTTCCCATGACCATAGTCTTCTTCCTGGTCAACATGAGTTTATGAATGGAAGAGCTGAAGGGATGGGTCAAAGGTTTAAAGCACACTGCTCCTACAAGTGGCACAATTTCAGTCCCAAGTATCCAAATCTGGTAACTGCAGCTCCAGAGCACCCAACACCCTCTTCTGGACTTCACAGGCATCTATACTCATATGTACATACCAATACACAGACACACATACATACATACATACATACATACATACATACATACATAAAAATAAAATAAATTTTTTTAAAATGTGTTTATAGGTGGAAAGAACTGACATAATGCCTGTCCGTCAACATAGGAACTAAAACAGCCACAGTTGGTTTCTTGAATCAAGAAGCAAAATAATACTATGTCTAGTAGGAGAGAAACAAGCATTTAGAAAAGAAACTGTTCCCAGCCTTTGCCACTGAGCTCATGATCTGTCTATCTCCCTTCACTTTGCAACTTAAAACTCAGCCAAGTACCAGAATGTGCTGAAGACCTTGAAGGAGAGGTGAGTCCCGTTAGCTGGGTCTAAATCTAATAAGTTCAAATAGAGAAAGAACAGTTAAACGTTTCTAAGGTGTTTTATCAAGTCAGTCTCTAATTAAACCCCAGCCTGAGTTGACCATAACTTACACATCTTTAAACAAGAGTATACTCAGTTTCAAAAAATACTATTTTAAAGCAAGACTTTGCAAATGGAAATGTTTTAATAACTTGTGCATAAAATTCTGAAGTTTTACTGGTTTCATGGCAATTTTAATACAGCAGATACATGTTTAGTTTATGAACAGTTAAGTGACCACATACCTGACTTGGAAATGGCATTACTGATCCTAAAGTCAATATATGTTGTTTTTATTCACAGAAAACTATTGCTTTCGAGATGAAGTTCTCAGGGGTGACTCAGTAATTTATTCAAGTCAGGAAACAATGAAAAATGACATAAATTATTCTTAGGTTCTTTTCTGACATAAGCCCTGCCCATATCCTCAGGCAGAATGAAAATACAAGGATCGAAAGTAAGCAGCCCCTAAATTACTTAAAAAATATCCACAGATAGTCTTCAATATAGTATCTTATAATTTTTTAGCAATACCACATTTATTATTGTATATACTATTTTTATTGTTTGATATTCCAGGCATATAATGCATTTTAATCAAATGCACTTCCAGTCTCTCCTCTCTAGCTCTACCCTGGTCCTCTCCACCAATTTTCCCTTCTAGCTACATGTGCCATCATTTTTTTTAACCCACGGTGTCCACTTAGTGCTGCCTTTATGTATGCAGGGTGTAGTACCATCTTCTGGAGCATGCATTGCCTCTCAGGGACTGTATCCATGAAGAAAAGTGACTCTTCTCCCCCAGAATCTGTCAAATGCGTGAGCAATACTACATTTTGAGGGAAAAAAATCATGTTTCAGAAAATAATTTCAATATATCTAAAGTGCTAAGGTGAGAGATGGCCAGATTTATAGGCAATTAAACCCTTGACTGATTTGAAAATATGGCAAATGGATATAATTTCTAAAAAGGAGACAGGTGCTAAGGTAAAAATACTTATTTCCTAAGGCTTCTTCTTCTGCAGCTCATCAGGATGGAATTTAAGAGTAAAATTAGAAACAGAAAAATAGACTGGGTAAGAACCCAGAGGCAACCTTTGTTGACCTCATTATGTGTTACAGAGGTTGAGTTCACCAGCCGCGCTTCCATAGGAAATAGGAAGGCTGGTTCCCTAAGCAACACATCCTCTGCTCAGATCCCATCTTTCCTTGTGCAGACCAGGGCAGGATTGCAATACACATGTAGTGCATGTGGCGCTTGCTATGTCTATCTATGTCTTGGCTATCTTTAATTCTCTCTCTCTCTCTCTCTCTCTCTCTCTCTCTCTCTCTCTCTCTCTCTCTCATTCCATAGGACTACTCTACTCTCCTGGTCCATCAACACCGTCATATAAATTATAATTTACTCAGAGGAACTAGAATACTCATGGTTATTCTATTTTGTATATATTTTATCCGAATTCTTTCATGTAAATATCATCCTAGACTCAAAAGTCAGCATTTCATAAGGCAGGGCCAGCATCAGTCAGTAAAACACACTTACCTTTTACTAAACAGTATTTCCAAGCTTGTTATGAACTGGTAGAGAGATGGCTATCATGTGGGATCGACAACCTGTTTCCCTCCCTCCTACCCACCTTCTCTTCCTTTGACTAGCAGTGGTCATTCACTGAAACAGCTGGGTTAAACTTCAAATGACCTGCATTAATTGGTATGAAATTTCACTTGTGAACAGCTGTGTTGCTGAGACTCTCCCATAGATGAGTAATTAAGACTGTTTTTTCTGGGATCCTCACATGCGATCTCCTCCCTGTCTTACACCTGACTTTTCTGGAGACTGCCTGGCCCTGGTGCACCTTCAAGAACAGGGTTAACTCAACCTGCTCTTCAATATTGAGGAGGTGAGATCCATGACTTCTGATAAATGTCCCCACACTATATACACTGCCTTCTATTAACTACTCCTCTTACCTGGGAGAGTTTGCAGGAAATGTATCTCTTGCTGGTCACTGAGGTATAAGCAGTTATTCTTCCAGTTGTATTTATTGTTCTTTTGTAAGTTCCCTGTGAACTGAGAGTGTCACAACCAATCACTTGTGACATGACTCTCCAAAAGATGGGAATGAGGCTATGATATGAGTGCTTTTTGTTTGAGACAAGGTTCCATGTAACCTAGGCTGAGCTTGAATATGCTGTGTAGTTGAAGATGACCTTGAACTTCTAGATCTTTTTTCTTACTTTTATCTCCCAAATGCTGGGATTCTAGGTGTTTGCCATCACATACCTGTCTTTGCCATGGTGGACGCAACTCAGGACCATGTGCATGCTAAACAAGCACCCTAACAGCACACACACACACACACACACACACACACACACACACACACACACACACACCTCAGTGATAATTTTTGCAGTTCTGTCAGTACACTTCGGACTGCATGTCCATGAATTGAGACCTAGATGATCAGGGGACATTACTTTGCTGGGGATCATTTCCTAACCTGAAAACTGCTTCCCCAAATACTTCTAAGCCTCTACTATTTAATGATCCCTGTGAGAAATGACATTATGAGGAAGAACAGGCAAAATATTTCCCATCTCCAAGACACAAAGCATGGGAAATGTAGTTGATAGAGGCAACATTATTGAAACATGAATATAGGGAACTGGGGAGACTGCTCATCAGATAAAGTGTATATTGAGCAACCTTGAGGGCAAAGTAGATTCTTAACATCCATGTAAACACCAAGTGGATGCTATAACCCCAGCATTCAGGAAGGGGAGACGGGAGATTTCCTGAGCAAGCTGGCTAGCTACACAAACTTAATTGAAGAGCTCTAGATTCTAATGAGAGACCTTACCTCAATATATAAGGTAGAGAGTGATCTAGGAACACACTTGACATCCACCTCTGTTCTACACACACACATACACGCATACACACACACACACACACACACAATATGCATTTACACTCAGTTACACATGAGTGTCTACATTTATCCAAGTACACTGTACATGTGCATATGCACACCAAGAAAAAACAAATAGGAATACAAGCTATCACATATGCATTTAGGGTAGGAACTATAACCCTAAGCACTGAACACACTACACATGGCTTGTGCAGAGGGCTTACTGATTTCTTCTTTCTCTTCAGATCAGGAGTGGGTGTTGAGGAGAAAGACATGGTAGTAGGGTAGTCAATGTTGAGTCTTGAATGACATCAATGTAGATTCCATAGGGAAGTCAGAAGGGGTACTCGTAAGCAAGAGGCTAGATGATCAGCTGCAGAGAGCTGAGCACTGAGCCCTGAAGATCCTAAAGTGGACTGAATACCATACCAGCCCTGTTGCCATGGGAACTCATGTGCTTAAAATTTATTGGATGTTCAAGGAAAGAATGCTACATTTCTGAGAAATGGATCCAGGAGCTGATTTCAAAAGAATGGAATGCAGTGATTCCATAGGTAGAGACAGGTTTGTATTTCTTGTGAGAGGCCAATGCATCATTTCATGATTGCCATGGGAGTTATTAATCATCATAGTCTTATTGTCTCTCACTATAAATAGCTAGCAGAGTCCATGGCAGCAAACTGGCCATTCTATGGAGTTACTCTGAAGTTTAAGTTGAAGAGACCACAATTAACAATTTTTACTTAAATTATGATCCTTAGCCCCAGGGTTTTCATTTTAATTTCTGGCATGTGTTTTTACTTAAATGTCTCCACTTCTGTTTTTTTCTAGTGCCTTTAAATCAATTATAGTGATATTTTATGTTCATAAAAATTACTTTAGCTGAACTTTAGAATTATAAAAATGTAGTTTTATGGAGGCAAAAATTGAGAGGAGGGCCCATATATTACTATAGCTGATAAATTTAGATGGTAAAATGTTATAGAGGGATACAGAATATATGTTTTATACATTTATGTGTGTATATAAACATATAGAGACAGAGAAACAAAAAAGAGAAAGATAACATGTAGAATGTGCAAAATAAACAATGTAAGGCTTTTAGCTTTCAATTTAGAATACAAATGACCATATATGACACTAATTTTTGAACTAATGTCACAACTGTGAATGGAACAGCTTACTCAGCTTCCTGCTATTAGACATTGACCATCATGGACCTCGTACATGATGTCCATTTGCTTTTCATTTTTAGCCAAAGGTGAATATATTGCTTTTTCTCTATATTTCTCCGCCAACTGCTAAAATACCCGTTTTGCTATTTCTAAGTATTTAGATGATCTCTACTTCTCATGGGCACAGCTGTTAAGGGAAAACAATTAGGTTTTGTGGCCCCTGGTCCTTAGAGTGGCACCATGGGAAAACAAATTAGAATGAGAGGGAGAGTGGGAAGAGATGCAGAGATTAAAGAAAAACAAAACAACTTCCAGAACCGGGCTTTGAAGAAGAAATATGTGTAGAATGATACTATTTGCCCAAAACAGAAATCTCTTAAGTCAGCAACAGGTCACTAAGAGCAGAACAAAGCCTTTCCCTGACAAAGCCAACAATGGTCCTTCTCTCTATACAGAATTAACATAAAAGCTTTCCTTGAAGTAGAACAAGCCGACAAATAGGCGTTAACTATTTTCAGTGAAGTACAGTCACGCTGAGTTGTTTCTTGTCATCAGCCACGGTTTTCACCAGCATAACCTCATCCCAGAGGACAGAAAGCCATCACAGCAGCATTGAGATCCTTAATTATGCATTTCTGGAGGAACTGGGAGAGTAGACATGAGATGCCAGTGTCATTCTCTGGAGATGAGTTAAGTGTACAGACAGACATGTGGGTGACAAATCATTCTAGGAATAAAAATGCCTTAGATATATAAGCCCTTTTTCTTTCTCTCCTTTCTTCCATTCCTCTCTACTTCCTTTCTCTTCCTATTTCTTCCTTCCTTCCTTTTCTCACTCCCCCCTCTATTGTTAACACCATTTTATTTTGGAAATTATAGTACGATTACATCATTTCCCTCTCCCTTTCCTCATTTCACTCCCTCCCCATTTTCCCACCTCCTTTCTCTTTTTCAAATTCATGGCTTTTTTTCTTTAATTGTTGTTATATATGGGGGCAGGGGTATTCTTAAATACATAAATGCAACATGCTCAGTCTGGGTAATGTTACTGCCATGTGTCTGTTTTCAGTACCGACCATTTAGCACTAGATAAGAATTTTCTGTGCTCTTCCCTATTTCTCCCACTCCCAACATTCCTTATTTTCCCATATTTCTTTGTGTAAGGTGAACTTTTCCCCATCCATGTTAGCATGTCTATTGGTGTTGTCCTTATTTAGGTCACGTTTAGGCAGCCACATTGGTGAGGATTTATGGGGGTAGCTTCTGACATTTCTAGGAGACATATTTCACAGAAAATTCCCACATCCAGCCCTTCTTCGCCAATAATCCCTGAGGCTTAAGTGCAGGAGTTGTATTGTAGATGTATCCTTGGGGCTTGTCTCCACAATTCTGTATTCTGATTTGTTGCAGTTTTCTGTAATGTTCTCCCTCTGTTGCAAAGAGAAGTTTCTTTGATAAGGGGTAAAAACTACACTAACCTAAGGACAAATATGTAGAATGTGATATGGCAGGGTCTCATGTAGCCCAAGCTTTCAAGTTCATGTAGACATAACAAATTCATGTAGCCAAGGATGATATGATGGTTAATCTCAGTTGTTGCCTTGGTGAGGTCTAGAATCACCTGGGAGGTAGAACTCTGGACATGACTTCAAGGAATTATCTTGACTAAGTTAATTGAGGTGAGAAGGCTTGCCCACTGTGGCTGGCACCATTCCTTGGGCTATGATCCTAGACTGTATAAAAAGGAGAAAGTGAGCTAAGTACAACCTTTCATTGCTCTCTGGTTCTTGATTACAGACACAATATAAAACTTGCTTCAAGTTCCTCCCTTTCTACAATGAACTTACCCTAAAGCTGTGAGCCAAAATATGCAACTAATGAAAAAACAAAATAGACAATATATTTCAAATAATTTGTGCTAATAAAGAAAATATAGGATATCTCCTTCATGACCTCATGTTGCTAACATGTTGACATATCAGTAGTTTTACATGTACTATATTGAGTTAATAAAAAATATTTTTTGAAATTTCCTTTAAATTATTTTTCTGTAACGTAAAGTTTAAAATTACCTATGTGGCCTATATGACATTTCAGTCAGATAATGAGGGTGCATTATTCAAAAATGTATAGGAGGCCAAACCTTGTTAGAGGAGGGAATAGGGGGTGTTGGGAGGAGAAGGCTGGAGGGGCAGGATGAGGGAAGAGAGGAAGATCTGTGGTTGGTATGTAAAATGAATAAAAAAAAATCCTTAATATAAAAAAGGCTCAATATAACTAATTTGATGCAAAAAATAAATAAATAATAAAAATATAAACTTTCACTGAGTAGCAAGACCCTTACCAAATAGGAGCAAGAGGGATTTACCTTCATATTAACAAGAGATAGTTGATGAAGTTAAAGTTTTTCCTGTGGGTTGTGTGACCTCAGATGACCTCATTCAGAGGCAAGACTTACTCTTAGATCTTCTAACTTTCCGACAACAATGTACCTTCTCTGTGGTTCCAGTAAGAACAGATGGCCAGCCTCAGCCCCTGGGGTGGTTACCTGAATGTGTTTGCCCACCAAGGTGAGAGGTGCTATTTGTTCTATTTCCCCCAAACTGGCCTCATGTGTTGACTAGAATTTTGGGTGCCAGATTCCTGATATGCAGACTTTAGGACAGAGCACTTCCTATATGACTTGCCTTTCAGATATTCATACAAGCATGGTGGTTCTGTGTGCACTTTGCTGGAGCATCTCATTCTCGATGTTTCTCTGGGAATCCATCAGCCAGCACTATATGATTATTGGCGGAGTGAACTGTGAGACTCTTGCCACTTTAGATAGACTAAGGTATTTGGGATCAAGTAAGAATTCTAAACAGTCACCTGTGGCCTCTAGAAGTGAACAAAGAGACAGAGTGAAGGTCTCATTCTTTTCAAAACTTGATTTTTAAAATATGGCTTATGGGGAGAGGTGTGCAAGATCAAAACCACCAACAGAAATGTATATCTTTAAAATATTTTTATAGAAATAAGGTAGCAAACTCAATTGCCTGAGACTCTTAGAATTTGTTAGGTAATGATCCAAATTGGTCTCAAAAGAGGAAATCTCCTGTCCTTACTATGTCATAGATACCAAAATAACTTTTTCAAATGGATTTTTCCCAGTAGAATGTTTTGTCTACACAGATTCAGGTGTGGAACCCCGATATTTATGACAAGAATCATAAACCCAGCTGTTTCCATGAGAGGGAGGGAAGACTTCTGAGAAGATCCCCAGTTGGAAAAAAAAAAGAACTACAGTTTGTGTTACTTTTCATCATTTTCCTTTTTTTAGTCCTCCATTATTTCCTGCCTCAAGAGGAAAAGCCCTGTCAAATCGACAGAGGAGCTTGTAAATTGTCTTTAAATTTCTAAGACTATTTGGAGTCAATTCGAGGCAACAATATAAGGAGTGAAATGTGTCTTTTGTTCTCCTGGTTAGTTTCTGTCCCTTCCTCCATCCTTACTCCCACCTTATCCCTGACCTCAAAACACCCGACTCCAGGCTCCTCTTGTCCTTCTATCAAATCTGGATGGGAATCCATCAGCCAACATTATATACCCAGTTGCCATCAGTGTGACTGAGTGTGTGCTTGCCTTATCTCAAAAGAATGTGGGTTTAAGACTGTCAATGGCAGATGAAAAGCCATCTGGTCCATGGGACCTAGGTATCCCATGTTGTAAACTGTCCTCTACAAGGACGAATCCTAGGAAATGTTTTGATCTCGTGATACATTCATATTTCAAGAACACTGGTTATTATAAGTAACAGTTTCAAAAGCAACAACTACTTACATGGACATGCCTCTGTGCATGTGGAAACATCATTATTCGGCCTTCCTACTCCATCACAGCTATGCACTTCTCTAAGGAGTATCTCATGTTGGCCTCTACCCTAAGGGGGTTCATCTTTCTTTTTGTCATACTAGTGCAAGAAGCTCAAGTGCTTCAGTGTTCTAGAGCCTCTAGAGAACACAGGCACAGACGTCTCAGCATTAAGAATGCTGCCTGCCAAACGTGTGCCAGACCTCTCCAAGCCTTCAGAGAAATGATGCTGTCAAATACTTACCAGACTGCCACATAAGGTGAGGGTCTCATTGTGACCAAAACAGAAAGTATTAGTTCTCATTTAATGTTAGTTTTAGTAGAGCAGGACAAGTAACAATATATATCATGTTCAGACATGATAAAAAAAAAAAAAACTTGGCATAAAATGAAGCTGAGCAAGACATGGATGTGAATTCACGGAGGGGACTTGGAGAAGAGGACTCAGTTTGATTACAACCTGAATGACGGAAAAGATAGAGCTCTGGCAGGGGTTGGGGAGTCTCAGCAGCTTTAGGCTCCATGAAGTTCATCTCTTTCTTACTCCTCAGAGTGCCTGGAAGCTAAACTCCTGGCTGTGTCTGGTCAAAAAAATTGTCTGTAGCTGAAACCTGGGCTGTGGCTCAGGAGGATAGGAAATACAGGTAGAGTGACTGGTTTATAGGACTGAGCTGAGGCAAAAAGAGTAGTAATGTGAACTTTTGCAACCCAGCCTCAGAACTCTGGAGTGTGCATCTGCTGCCCGTATACTACTTATGGGGGTGTGACAAACTGCCCCCACTTTTAAGGAGACAGGTTATAAGCCCAGCCTCTTGATAATATGCAAAAAAAAAAAAAAAAGATCTAGGAGAGAATCTAGGAATGAAGATCCTGTCATGCCATTCCTGAATACTACAATCTGTTACAAGTACCTATTGTACCAACCTGAGCAGCAGAGGCTAGCACCTAAGACAAGGGTAGCAAGCTGAGAAGGATGATTGTTACAGCGCATTTTCAGGAATGAACTGATTTGCTGGTGGATTAGATGTTCAGAAAAAGAATAAGAAACAGCCAAAACAGAAGGACTATTGACAGGAGAAGGCTATGAAGAGATGGATTTTGAAACCATTGGCTTCTTGAATATTCAGGTAGAAGGCCAAATAGGCAGTGGTTCTGTAAGCCTGAATTCAAGGAGAGAGACAATTCTGATCAAAATGGGCGGTTTGTAGGATTTATGAATGGCATGTAGGATTTAAAGTCATCTAGTGAATGGCTGTTGGGGGGAGGGAAACCCAGGTCGACCAGCTAGGAACGCAGAAAACCAAATTTGGGAGGACAAGAAGATAAGTATCTCTTGAAGGAAACTCAGAAACAATAGCCAGTGAGGAGAGGATAAAATCGGAGGGTGGAATGTCCTGGAAGCAGAGAGAAGTAGGTATTTCAGGAGGACAGTAACAGATGTTGCAAATTTCTAGAGAAATAAGGTGTTGAGGAGGACGAGGGTCACTTGTCTACTTTAAATGAAGCAAGAGTGGAGAAAGCTCCTCATTGAGTCAGTAGTGAATGGGAAGCGCAGAGTTGTTACTGAGAACTGAGGCAGAAGTGTGTGAGATTCAGTGGAATCATTTGTGAGCCTAAGTTGAGAAACCTGTGCTAATGAAGTTCTTCATTAAGAAGTAAAACCGATGGTACAAAAGAAAGAAGGTAGAACTGGAAGATCAACACTTCAAGAGAAGAAGAAGGCAGCATCAACGTACAGGGAATGACCTACGGATCCAGCCCTTGTGGCTCAGCCAGGCTCTCAGAACACAGATAAGTGTCAGGGACAAGGCATTCCCAGGTAGATGAGAGAAAGTAGATGACCTTAACGCAAAATCTGAAAACATGGGCAATAGATAAGAATGAGGAAGGCAATCGCTCTATTGGAGACTGACTGAAAGAGATAGGATTGTGAGTGAGTCTCCCAGAAAATATGATTGCAAATTAACTAGGAAATGTGGTTGGACTGGAGGGCAGTATGGGGAGCTGTCTGAGGCTCATGCTATGAATTTTAGGTGGCATCCATTGGCAAGATTTGTTGTCTCTCTCCAGCCATATTTCAGATGCTCAGGTGCAGACTTGAAATAGGCTGTGAGTTGGTGCCAGCCAGGGTTGGGGTCATTCCAAGGTTGAAATAGTTCCAGATGAGCATGATGGAGGATCAAGTCAACAAGGAAGTCAAGAGTCAAGCATGCATGAGCCTCCTACCTTTACTCTCCAATCGGCAGGGTTATTGGCATGGGCCACGACCTCCAGTGCTACCATTCTGTACTCTTTAACAAAGTCCTGCTTCCTTATGATAAATGTCTCATGTGTTTCAAGAAATCTCAGATGACAGATTATATGAAATAACATTGAACCCACTGTTATCTTCGCTTGTTTTGTTATCATTTCAAATATCTGTCTCATTGTGTGGCCCAGTATAGCCATGAACTCAAAACCCTCTGCCTTTAGAGCATTAGGATTAAAAGAATGCACCTGTAAACCTAGATCCCATTGTTCTTCAGAGAGATAATTAAACTATACATTGTATCTAAGATAAATATCCTTTCAGTATTACAATCTAAAGATGACTTAAAAAAACAGCCCATATATTACATGCTGGCTAAAATTTTAAAAACCTTACTGAAGTCCCAAAACCAGTGAAGTTTTGTTTGTTTGTTTGTTTGGGTTTTTTGTTTTGGTTTGGTTTAGTTTTGTTTTTTGTTTTGGTTTGTTTTGTTTTTTGGTTTTTTTGTGTTTTTGGTGCTGTGGATAACACAAAGAATAAAAAAAATAATGAAACAATGTAATTAATGCTAAAAAGTTTTTTCTGTGCTAAAAAGGAAAGTGACTCTTGTCCCAACATGGCCCATTCTGTAGCTAGAGGGATGGTGAGAAAAAGGAAACTAGCTCTTCATTTGTATTTTAAAAGTGGAATTTGAATCTCTGACATATACCAAACAAGAGCAAGCTCTGACACTTCCTTCTCTTAGGGTCCAAACCAAAGACAAAAGAAATCACACTAAATGTTTAAACCAGAGGGTGTTTAATGTAGGAAAATCTTTCCATGGTCAAGGAAAGAGAAACCCAATGAAAGCAGCCTGGAAGGTAGGGAAGCCACCACTTCCCAAGAGGAAAGGATGAAAGAACTAAAGAATGGAGTGTTCAGAGCCTAGACTCAGTGGAGACACAACCAGGACACAGGCCTTGTAAGACCCGAGGGAGAAACAAAGGCGGGACCCCTGGACAAGCCTGTGGTACCCAGGAGGGATTCTCACCCTGTTTCTGTCACCTCCCAGAGTCCAAAGGACTCAAGATCTCCTCAAAAGGCAGCATGGCAGCAGAAATAGAGCGGAAAGGACCAGAGGTTACAGATCTGAGCAGGCATCACCTTGCACTTATTTGCAGACCACTCGTTTCCAAGACTCCTTTACTTGTACAGTTTTCTGAATCCAGTTGATTCTAAGTAAATATGAATTTCATTTATAGATGGGATGAATGGGATTTGTACTTGGGGAAGCAGAAAAGGGTAGTTTGCCCCCTTTCACTCCTATACAGCTCTCATTGCTCATTATTCTCAGAATCATCTCCACACTTAGAAGAAAACTGCACGTTCTTTGTTGCCTGGGCTCCAAACACTCCTTTTCATCCTTAACCTACTACAGCAGTGCTCTTAAAAAGCACATATATTTAGGCTTCTGGGTAAAAAGGACTGTGGGTTCCTCTAGGAATAACTTGTTTCAAGTCAAACAGAGAAGAAACCTGGATGCTTGTGAACAATACGAAGGCATAGCCTGCCTCGAGTCCATTAGAACATCATTCCCTTTGATCTCCATTTCCACTGTGGAAACCACATGCTTTCTGTGAGATCCGCCAGAATCTCCGATCTGATTAAAGGCTGTTCTTGCTTTCCACTGAACTCTCTTTCTCTGCTGCGATTAGGCCAAATGCCTTTGTGAAAAATCTCATACCTTTTGCACTGTTGAAGCCGTCAGAATCCAATGTTTCTGTCAAGAAGGCACCGTGTGCCAGCGAAGTTTGAACCAGATCCAAACTGTGTGCACCATGCAGCTTGGGAAAATTTAGCAATTAAAAGCAAGTAAAACTAAGCAGTTTATGACTTACAGATGTCAATTTATGACAGAAATCTCTGCATATATTGTACCAGCAAAGTGACATTTATTTGGTAATTAATGATTAAAACAGTAATTTTCCACTGTTATAGGCCACCTGGTGTCTGGTGGTGTTCAGAGAATATTCTCCAGGCTCTGAGGGCAGGATGCATCCATATCAATAGCTCAGTGTCTCCAACAGGGAACTCCTTGCTCTGGGCTGGACTGTTCTCTCCTTTCTGTCCTGGAATGTTCCAAGAGCTAATTGGCAGGGACTCTGAAGTCTACACACAGTCTCTGCCTCAACCATCCTTGTGAGTGTTTGTTGAATGAGGAACCAAGTAAATTGACTAGTTAATGTTTCAAATGTATGAGAAACAATGACCAAAACAGGGTAGAAATCTTAGGCTGAAAAAGATTTCTGCCAGGGGCAGGTGCACCTGTTGCTCTCCCCCTAGAGACAAATACACAGCTGGATGGGACTTGACTCAAAGGCTATTTGTTATGTGGCAACATGGTGGTTCTGAGAATATTTCTATCTCATCTTTCTCCTTCTGCCTCTTCATAGTACATTTCTTGGTTAATTACAGAAGAATGTTAGCTGGTACAGTGCAGACAGCCACCGGACCTACCCTAGTACTAGACGAAGTAGTAACTTAAGCTTTGTGCTTTTTGGCCATGTATGTGTACCAAACCATGGTGTGCAGATGTGCATGCCACATTGGACCTGAGCAGCCTATATTGTGCTTCCCTGTCTCTTAACTCACTCTCAACTGAGCATCAGCAGTATAACTGCTGGCCACCTTTCTATGACCCACAAAAAATCATAGCAAGATGATCCAGGTAGTGTGCCTACCTTGGAAATCATGTATCTCAACTGCTCCTAGTGTATGACCTGAGCATTTCCAAAGGTTCAGATGGTTTCCACTGTTAAGATCCATCCTAAGGACTGTGTACCACCACCTTTAACAAAGCAGGAGCAGCTTTCCAATCAAGCTTTGGTCAGGAACTTCTTAGGGAGAATTGGGAGGTTTTATAACTGGTTCCAAGAGAGAAGGCTCCACATCCTGTGTATTGCTGAAAAAAGGCTTCTCTAGGGACATAGTGACTTGAAGAAGAAAGCCAATCCACCCCATGGTTGCCACTCTCATCCTTTGTCTACAGGCCACTTAATCCTCTCTATACCATTCCTGTGTATTCCTAGCCTCCCTGGTAGAGGTAGATCACTCTTGTCCTTCCTACTGTCCAGTCACCTGCCTTGTCATCTGGTCTTCACAATAGGTTCCAACAGGTTTGAGCTCAGCCATAACTTCTGGAGTTCACCTATTTGGTACCTTGTTTCTCACACAAGTTATCTTCTTCAAGCCCTCTAAGGCCTTTCTTAGATTCATCCCACTCAAGCACGGTATTCCTTCCAGCCCCAGGGATCCATTTCCTGATAGAGGGATGCTTGGAGGAAGGTCTTTGCATCCCCACAGCCTGCATACCCACAAGGATACCTTCCAGAGGATTACTTCCTTTTCTTCGTTTGTGGATTTTACTTCTTGACTGCTACATTAGAGTCCATTGGACGAAAGACTTCCTGCTTTAAAATTTTGTAATAACGCTTTATAATGAATTTGTTTTTAAGTTACAAAGTCTGTGACTTGACGTATATATCTGATGTCATGACTTTGTTTTAAAATGTCAGAGCAGCCAGGGACATGGTGGTGAGGCAGTGGACACATCACAGCATCCACAATGAGGAGGGAAGGACTGAGGAGTGGACAGATGGAAAAAACATCTATTCTACATCTTCACTTTATTTGCCCAGATCTGACTATCAACATAGTGATAAGTAATGAATAATTATTTTAGATTTTGGTTGTTGTTGCTTCTGTTGTTGTTTTCAGTGTGTGGTTTGGCTTTCTTTAAGCCTATTATTACCAATGAGAAAATGTATTTGACACTTCCATGGCTGCTTGAATTCCACCAAAAGAACATGGCCAAAGAGTATTTACACTAGCAATACTAAGTGAGGGAAAGTGGAAAGGAAGCCATAGGAGAGAAAGCCATCCATTTAAGTGCTCTTTTTCATGGCAACAGTAGTTCTAAAATGTCTGGAGCTTGTGTCCTCTAACTGCTAGATTTCTGAGACTGAGGCTATAAGAAGCCAAAAGTCATAGTGCATACCAGCATCTTTCACCAGGCATACTGAGTGTTCTCAGCATCCTTTCCCTTGTAAATAAGCTGTGTTAAACACTGGAACTATCCACCAAGGAGGTAGAGCCCAAAAGATCCAACTTAATCTCCTGTATTCCAGGAGTGTGAGATTTAAGCAACTTTAATATTACTTTCAACTCTAAGCACCATGATTCTCTAAATGGTGAAGAGAGACCCATTACCTAATTGTAACTTGCCTTAATGTCCTTGGGCAAACAAAACGGCAATAGCCATGTGACTATCATTAATATGTCCTAGAATGAACGGCTCCTTTTGAAACATGAAAAGCATCCACATGCTAAATCAATCCAAAAAGGGAAGATTATACCACCTAGGTTCTTAAATATTCCCTGTTTGACTTTTAAAAATCAGCTAGCAAAAGTCAGTTAGTAAAGGACAGGAAAAAAAGGGCCAGGAAGGAGGAGCCTGGTGTCTACAAATTTCTATTCAGACTTCCTTAGATCTGAGATTGCCCCTCTGCATAATTGGATCCTTGAGAAATGGGGTTTGACTTAGTCTGTATGGAATATCCTATCCTTTCTTAAAGAAAGTGAAGAATATTTTTGTTGGGCTTTATGTCAGTGTCCTTGAGCCAAAGTACCGCAAGCTAATGGCGTAAACAATAGAAGTACGTTTCTCGTGGTTCTGAAAACCAGATGTCCATCCTTAGGGTGCTAGCAGCCGTGGTTCCCTCTCACACGTTTTTAGGGCTTTATAGCTAGTCTTCATATGGCCATATCCTATGTACTGTATTTCCTATTCCTTTTTTTTAAATAGGGAAAACAGTCTATATTAGAGTCTACCTATGGTGGTTTGATAAGCATGGCCTGCATAGGCTCATATATTTCAATAGTTAGTCACCAGGGAATGGAACTGTCTGAAAAGATAAGAAGGATTTGGAGGTGTGGCCTCGTTGGAGGAAGTCTGTCACTGAAGGTGGACTTTGAGGTTTCAAAAGCCCACACCAGGTCCAGGTGCCCTCTCTCTCCCTTCCTCTCTCTCTCTCTCCCCCCTTTCCCTTCCTCTCTCTTTCTCTCCCCATTTCTCTCTCTGCCTGCAAATCATGACATAGATCTCAGCTACTGCTCCAGTGTTAAGACTGCTGCCTTACAACTACCATGTCACCTCACATTGAGTGACTGTTTCTGTAGCCATCCTCTCTCCAAATACAGTCATGTTTTAAGACGCTATAGATTAGTCCTTCAACAAATAAACTTGAGAGAGAGAACTCTTCAGCCCATGCTAGTATCTTTTTTTGATTTTGTTCATTTTGTTTGTACTTTCATCACGTATTTATGCATGTTTCTGTGTGTATATTCCTGTGTGACTGCAGACATATTTGTGCCATGGCACATGTGTGGAGGTCAGAGGATAACCTCAGGCAACATCAGTCCTCACCCTGCCTCAGTGTATGCCAGGTTCGGTGTCATGGAAGCTTCATGAGAGTCTCTTGTCTCCAACTCCTATTTCACAGTGGTACACTGACATTACAATAGCACGTTACCATTCTCCAGCTTTATGTGGCTCTGTGGATCAAATCTCAGGTCTTCACTCTTGCACGATAAGCATCCTACCCAGTGATTCTTCTCCCAGCTCTCTTTGTATTTTTACAATGCAGCATGCTAGTACGAATAAGAATGTCTCCCACAGGTTCATGTGTGAGAAGACTTATCTCCAACCTGAGGCTTTGTCTGGGAAGTTCTGCAACATTTAGAAGGGGGGACTTCACTAGAGGCATTGGATTTGCAGCTTAGCTTCTACACAGAGCTCTCTGCCTCCAGGTCCAGTAAGAAGCAAGTAGCCCCAGCCCACGGTTCTACCACAATAGACTTCGCCACACCTTTGCTTCAGTGATGAGCCACATTGTTTCAAACCATTATCAAAACAAACCCTCCCTTTGGTTCTGTAAGGTATCCTATCCATGAGAGAGCATAATAAACACATAAAGTACATTTTAAGTATCTGAATCTTATGTTGTGAACTCTGTGCAAAGTCATACAGATGTGACCCTGACACACTTTACTTTCTCTCACCACTGTGAAAGAAGTTTTCAGTCAGAATCCCCTGACCGTCATTCTTACAGCTAATTAACCTCCCAGGATCTCCCTTCTCCATAAAACAAGTGCATCTACTAGATGCTCTTGATCATTCTAAACATCTATAACCAATAAGAACATTTTGTTTGAAAGTCTCAAGTGCATGAAATTAAAGCTGCCCCATGAGAACCTATGTCATAATGATCTACTTGAAAGGAGCCAGGATCCATGCCTTTTGAGGTACAAATGAAATAAGTAGTAGTGTGCTGGCTCATGTGATCTGTGGAGCGTTAATCAACAGGGTAATGTATGCACTCTCTCATACATTCATTAAATATGAAAACACTTCAACAAATTGTTCTTGGTTCTCAAAGACTTCTGGCACTTTGGAGGTTTCTGCAGCCAAAATAAAAAAGAAAGAAAGAAAGAAAGAAAGAAAGAAAGAAAGAAAGAAAGAAAGAAAGAAAGAAAGAAAGAAAGAAAGAAAGAAAGAAAGAGAAAGAAAGAGAGAAAGAAAGAAAGAAAGAGAGAAAGAAAGAAGGGAAGAAGGGAGGGAGGAAAGAGAGGAAGCAGAGGGAGGGAGGAAGAAAGGAAAAGAAAAGAATCAGTATAATCAGATCAAAATTCTCATGAAAATTAGACCAACACTTGTGGAGCCTCCAAGGGACTGGACTAGGCCCTCTGCATAAGCAAGACAGTTGTGTAGCTTGATCTGCTCAAGGGTCCCCCTGGCAGTAGGATCAGGATTGATCCCTGGTGCATGAGCTGGATTTTTGGAGCCCACTGTCTATGGTAGGACACCTCGCAAAGTTTGGAGGCAGGGGGAGGGGCTTGGACTGGCCTCTACTGAATGGACCCAGCTCTGCTGACTCCCCATGGGAGGCCTTATCTTCTTGTAGGAGAGAATTGGGGTTGGGTGGGGGAAGGCTGGAGGGGTGGGAGGAGGGAAGAGGGGGATCTGTGATCGGTATGTAAAATGAATTAATATTTCTTTAAAAAAAAATTCTCAATGAATGAGCTTCCTTAGAAAACACTTGCTACTCACCACTATCAGGCCAAAGGTACAGTAAGGAAAGCATTTTCTAAGGTACTCTGAGGTTAGCACTTCCTGGAAATTCTGTGAGAACAAAGCAACAAAGAGGTGCTTGAAATTTTGATCCCAGGTACAAGAAGAAAAACAAAGCCAATATAGTGATGCCTGCGTGTTTGCTGAATACAGAGAGGGCTCCATGGTCAGCTTGGGGAAAGCACCCTGGTTTCCGGATCCATTTGGAGAGAGAAAAACATCCTTGGTTCTTCTGGGCATGTGGAGTTTTGTTTCTTTCTGTGTTTGCTTGTTTTTTTTTTTGTTGTTTTTTTTTTGTTTTTTTTTTTCTCATGTATGCATCTGTTAGCCTTTAAACCCCTTCCTGTCTCTTGAAAATGTACCTTCTTTTTTTTCTTCCTTTCTTCCTTCTTTCTTTCCTTCCTTCCTTCCTTCCTTCCTCCCTTTCTTCCTTTCTTCCTATTGTGAAAGGATTCCCTGTATTTCAAGCTCATATAACTAAGAAAAGCTCAAAGCTCAATGGATAAATACCAAGAGAACAAAAGTCAAAGAAACATACACACTTAACACATAAACATGTACACCAGAGGAAGCCTGTGCCCAGCAAAGAACCACCAGCTCTGATGTCACCAGCTCAGCCTACGTCTGCCTGCCCCACAGTGAGCAAGAGGAAGAGATGCCAGTTGCATTCTCCAGTTCTTCCTGAGAAGTGTCCTTTACCCTTTGGTTAGCTGTGAGCCTGCACAATACAGGAATAAACAAAGTACTAATTAATGACTTTACACTTCAGGCATGCCACACTGAATTCTGCCTTGTTTGAACTTAGGAAGCATTGGAAATTTTTTAAAAGTAAAATTAATAGAAGAGCAGAGTCTACTGTATTTTTCCATTTGAAATTCCATAAAGAGGTGACATACACAAAATTCTGTTATGGCCGGCAGTGGTGGTGCACGCCTTTAGTCGCAGCACTTGAGAGGCAGACATAGACAGATCTCTGAGTTTGAGGTTAGCCTGGTCTACAGAGTGAGTTCCAGGACAGCCAGGGCTGTTACACAGAGAAAACTTGTCACTAAAAACCAAAAATAAAAAAATAAAACTTTATCATGACTTGTAAGTAGCTTTTCTGTTGTGAATTTAAGTACATAGTATATATAGACTGGACCTTCAAGAAAAGAGGTGAGACACTGGGACCCACTGTCTCTCCAGAATCATAGAAGATATAAGAAGTCTGAGGTTGTCCATAATTTAACATGGTTTTTAATCCTCTGGACTCACTGCTGTATTTCCTCATTATTACAGCATCAGTTTTTACATGTGAAAAATGGGGACAATAAGTGTGACCATGTCCATTACAGAAACATTTACAAAAAAAGGAAGCTACGCTCTTCTGTTTGCCTTTGCCTTCCTCTTCAAAGTGACCAAAATGGGTCTCAGAGGAGGGATAAAAAAGTGTTGGCTTTCCTGGACCATTCAGAACAAATCACTGTAACTTTCTGCATAAACACCAGACCAGGTACCTTGGACCACTTTCACTACCCTCCCCCTCCCCTTTACTCCTCTCCCCTCCATTCCCTCCACCTCCCTCTTTGTTACTTTCATATGCATATTTTTTGCAATAATCAGGTTTTGGTGTGGATTCAACATGTGTATAACAGTGGGATAACAAGGAAGAGCAGCTACACCTTCAGTCCAACAGGTTCCAAAACAGGCATTTGTCCTTGCCAAACAAAGAAAGTACAATTAAAAAAAAAATACTCCTTTGTCTGACTCCCAGCTTTTAGCCTTGCCCTTCCCCCGTCGCTTCTTCAGTAAGAGAGGGGTTCATCTTCCAAGCAAAAGAAGTTTCGTTTAGTACCTTTTGCTTTGTGTGAAAGACTCCTGCCCCCTTTCCCACCCTGTGGTAGAAACACTATCACATTCTTCCACAAGTATTTTCAAAATCCCAGTGGTGTCTCAACAAACTTAATTTAAGAGTAACAACAACCATACACGTGTGTGTGTGTGTGTGTGTGTGTGTGTGTGTGTGTGTGTTTGTCTTTCCCTCCTATTATTTCATGGTCAGATTTCTTTAGCAATTTATTCATATTTAACCAGGCATATTTCAATTCATTGCACCTTGGTGCTTAGCTCTTCTTTTAACTAAACCGTTATCCCATGTCACAAAATAATTCTCTCCCTAACTCAGTGGCAATTTTCCAGGTCCCTAATTTACTTGACCTTGTTGACATAGTGTGACTGAAGTATCCTATGATTGACAACTGGTCAATCTTCTTTTGAATACTGTGGCTTCTGTGATAAGAATTTCACGTGCCTTTGCTCTTTCTGTCGACTGTGCAAGCTTATCTTCCTCTACTTATCTTTGACTATTTCTCCCATACATTTAAATTGACATCTATGACTTCAATTGTAACCCATATGGTAATGTGTTCTCCATCTATTCCCTCTGGTAAGCCTTATTTCTTCATTCCTAATGCAGCTGCCTATGGGCATCTATTCTTGGACATTCCCTTGGCCTGATGAATACAAAGTCTGCAAAACTGACTTTAACATCACTGTTTCTGAGCCTGTTCAACAGTCATCACCTTAAGGAAGGGGTCTGTGGCTATGCTGGAGTCACTGAGACCACCCTAAGCTCAGCGACACCTGGAAGTACTAACAGACTTCAGTAAGAGGGCGTGGTCACCGACACAGCTGATTGCAGAGATGCTGTAAACATTGTTATTGACAAAGGGAAGGGAGTGCAGGGTGAACTCCAGCAGACACTGGGCACAAGCTTGTAGGCTTCCATTCTCTGTGGCATTTCAGATCCACTTAATTCTCTCAGTGGTGATGGGTGAAAACATGTGAGTAATATTTCCAACAAGGGCAGCCTCCTGTCCAGAGGTTTTATTGTAGTCAGTGGAAATATTGCTCTTATAACTGACCACAGCTACTAACACCTCAGCCTATCAAAGGAAGATGGGGACTCACTTTAAAGTGTATTATTAGAATAAATTATCAGAACAAACTAATGCCACATGCCTCAAACCTCAAACCCAAACACCCTGACTTGATAGGCCATCCTAAGGCTCAGAGCTTCCCTCAGAGTTGGCTAATATCTATTCCTAAAGACTTGGCAATGTTATGAGTCTAAGCAATGCAGGCCTGAGAAGTTAGCTCTGTTGGAGGGGCCGGGGACAGAAGCGAGAAGACAGCCTCAGGGGTCATTCCTCAGGCAATGTCAATCTTGATCTTTTGAGACAGGGTCTCTCACTGGCCTGGAACTACACAAGGAGGCTAGTCTGGCTGGCCAGAGAGTCCTAGGGATCCCTATGTCTCGACCTCACTAGCTAGTGCCACTATGCCAGACTTGGTTAAATATAAATTCTGAGGTTTAAACTTGGGTCCTCATATTTGTAAGGCAAGCATTTTCCCGGCTTAGCCCTCTTTCCCGCTCTATGACTGTCTGTCCACTGTAGTAGGATGCCTTCTACCTGGCTGAGGTAATGGCATCTTTATGTCCAGCTTACCAGATGTGCCTCACCCTCTTTATTCCACTCTCTAAGTTAAAAGCTGCATGCTGTATTTCGGTACAAAGCTGAGTGAATCTCATCAATGCTAGAAACTGTTGATTTCTCCCCCCCCCCCCCCGCACCCCCCCATCACATTTATGATCAAAAGGTGATTCTGTTAGTCTGCCCAAAAACACTCCTCATGACCTTAGAACTTTTCAGGACAGCACCTGCCTCTCCACTTGCTGCTTCGTGTGTATACTCAGAGAACCAGCACTTTGGAACTTCCCTTAGAATTAGTTCAACACTAGCAGTTCATCACCTTACTCTATCTGCATGTTTTGCTTTGACGGATGGAAGCCCAGGCTTTGGATCTAGGTGTTAATTCTCTGCTGCTGCTTTCTGTAAACTCTGTCAGTCTACTGCATTCTGTCTGCCTTAATTGACCTCATCTGTTTGTTCTCCCTCAAAACAAAAAAACAAAGAAAACTGAATTTGTGTTAGCACCTACCCAAAACGTCTGTCCTTATAACTGCAGCAGCCAGCCCAGCCCTTGTGTGGTTCCCAGCCTCATTCAGCATACGCTGATGAATATCAAGGGCTTATCCAGCTTTGCAGGGAGTCATTTGTCAGGGCCCTTTTAGTTGGAATGGTTATCAGCAGCTTGGTAATGGGTTCTGGACCTTTTTGACCTCTCCAGCATTGTTTTCACCCTTAACCCAGCTGTGGTCTCCTAAAAATCATTACCTTTCTCTGGTTTGAAGGCAGCCTTCCTACAGAGATTTTAGCCACTTCCTTAATGGGCATAAAGATGCCATTTAGGGATTACATTCTTGTTTTAGATGTAAAAAACACAGGAGACTGTAGGAAAAATGATGCAGTGTTTTCTACAGAGACTTGGAAAAGAGCATGGTGCCTTGAAAAGGACTCTGTTTATAGACGTTGGCTCTGGCTCTTCACTTCCTAATCCCTGCCTAGGATTAGGAGATGAACAGGCAGATGTTTTGTTGTTGTTATTTTTCAAAACAAAAGTTGCAGGTGGTCATTGGAGGTATGGCTGGGACTTAAAACCTCCTTTCCAGTTTGCACTACCTGAGCCTTGACTGGAATCTGGTTAAAGGTCTCCAGCTGAAATAGAACTGTAGTGGGAAGGTATCTATAAGTGGAGTTCAAGATCACAAATAAACTAACCCATATTCTGTGCATCATCCACCTTCTTGCTTTGTCCCAAACACACCATGCTTCAGAAAGCTGACTACGTTTCCTGTGAGGTCACAGCTCAGGCCTAAAGTATTCTGTTTCTGACTCCAGTGACATTGAAATTGCTAATGCTTTTAATGAAACAGAGTGTAGCCAGCATCAACATCCCCTCCCACTGCTGCAGCCAATCTCGCGATATGGCAACAGTACGTCCACCCCTGAATGTGCATCATTTCCTGCTAACAGTCAATTTCCTATAAGTGAAGCCAGTGAGAAAAGGGTCAGTATGAAAGAGACAAATTTCATGCAGAATTCAGGTTTCCTGTCGGCTTTGACTCACTGAAAATGTCTTTGCATACAAAGTAATCCATTGTTCTGATCTGTTCTACTTAATCTTAATTTGTTTTTCTTTATACTTCATCCCAGTTTATGGCATGTTATTGGAAATACCCCTAGATGATCTTAATCATTTTAAATTACTTTAAGCCTATGAAAGATAATTAAAAAATGAGTGAAACTCATGATATCTGTGCATATATTTGTAAGTATTTCATGTTCATAAGCATATCTCTGTGAATGCACTTGTAACATAAATTTTATATGTGATCTTTACAATACTGTGCTTTAGGTGTGATTAGAGGGTAGCCCTAGAAAGTTCATGTGTTGAAGTTAAATCTCCATTTTAAAATAATAAGGGAAGGAAAGCTTAAGCCAGGAAAGGATCCTCCCCCATAGTGATACTCAGAAGTGGAGCCTTTGGAAGTAATTGGAATTTGATAAGGTCCTTAAGGTCAGAGGCCACAGGATTGAATTTGAGTAATTTCTCAACAGGGAGACTTGACATCTGATGCCCAAAGCCAATTTGAGACTACCCATGAGAAAGGCATCCCTAGACGGGAGCCACTCACTCTCCAGAACTGTGAGCTAAATAGCCCTCTTTCCTTACATAAAGTTATCCATCCTCGGGTATTTCACTAGGTTATTACAAAATAGAATACAACATATAAGATTTTGTTCATCATGTATATATTTGACATAGAACTTATCTACTATATAAACTTTACATATTACATGAACTTCATTACATATAGTTCAATATATAAATATACTAATTGCACATAATTATGCTAAATATACTTCACCTGTTGTGCTTAATATGTTATATACATTTACATGGTATGTATACTTTAAATGCTATATATTATATGGGCTTTATGTATTATTTTTATTTTGTGCATTACATACATTGTATGTATATATATGTGTGTATATATGTATATGTATATATACATACACACTTTGTTTATCATGTAGAATTGCATGTTACCTTCATATCACAGTAGAATATATACACACACAAATGTTGTATACTGTTGCTCTGTACTCTGCCCCAAGCTTCAGTATTACCCTCCCCAACATGGCTTGATGCATTTCACTCCAGCCCAATCCTAGATTCCCTCCACCCTGTCATCAACTACCACTCTTTCCTGTCCTGGAAACTCTAAGATGGGATCCATTGCAAGACAGAGGAGAAATCCCTGCAGGTAAGCATCCAAATGTGTGCTGCCCACACAAGTGGGCTATGAGTCATTTGCAAAGTCATAGCTCCCAAGGTAATGCTCCTGAGGTATCTGGCATCTATATCTATACTGAACAAAGGTATAGAAATGCATCTCAAAGCCCACATAAGACGGTGCATCATCTATGAAGTGACACTTCCTGCAGCTGTCCACTGAGGTAAAGCAGAGTAGTAGACACTAACTGGGGGTCCTAAAAGCTGAGAAAAAAGCTCAGCTAACACAGTCAGCATAGCACCCAAGGCCAGCATAGCCTCACCTGGCTTATCATACCATTCCTGTCAGCTTTTGGTATGTATGCATCAATGGGGCTAGATTTCATGCAGGTGGGATAGTATTATCCCACTCAAGGTAAACACATCCCTTCCTGGTGGATGGGAAAAATATGCATTGAAGCTACCAAGATGGATAATATTGTCAACCTGACAGGATGACATAGGAGACAAGCCTGTGAAAATATCTGTAAGGGATTTTCTAGATTTGGTTGATTGAGGTGGGAAGGCCCATCCTAAATCTGAATGGAACTATTCCTTAGGCTGGGGTCCCAGAGTGCACAAAATGAATAGAGCTAGCTGAACATCAGCATTCGTCCCTCTCTTCGTCCTGACTTTGGATGCAATGTGATCAGCTCCTGCCACCATGACTCCCCTGCCATGTGCACCGTGTCCTCAAGCTATAGCCAAAGTAAACCCATCCTTTCTCAAGTTGCCTTCATCTGACATGTTGTCATATTAGTGGGAAAAGTAACTTATGCAACCATCATCTTCCGCATGTTGAGTTCCTGGAGTCTCCAACTTTGTTTTCATTCCTTAATGCCAGTCTTGTTTTCAGTACGAATAATAATACATGGGCTGTTAAAAGCCTGCAAACTCACCATCACCCCTTTGTAAGAGCTAAGTTCTTGAAATATAGGCAAAAACTGACTTGAATGGGATGAACTTGAGTTTCTGACCGTAGCCACCTTGTGTTAGCACAAGCTATAAATTTAATACTTCTCTGCTGCTGGCACTAATAAGTTAGCCCTGCGCTGCCCCTTTACAAAGGACGAATAATGAATACAAGTCCCTGGTTATTCAGAAGAATGTAGGCACAAATATTTCCACCACATCATATTTCAGATTTTTTTTTATTTCAAAAGCTCCCTTCATCCGTTGAAGAATGAAGTTGGTGACAATTTATCTTTCTTCTGATGTTAACATTTCTTTTTCTCTGTGAATCTCTTCATCTGCCAGGGTTTGTGGGAGACATGAACAGTTCCAATGCTGCATAAATGTAACAATGGGCAGCATAATTTGTGTGCTACTATGATGTCTCAATTGTCCTTCCGTTAAGTTGGAGAGGTTTGTGAGAGCTTTAATTGATCTCTTTTTAGATACAATGAGCTATCAAAAATGGAATACTAAATAAGAGGCTCTTTTGTCAGTGTCAGTTATTAAAGGGAATAGAGAGCTATTTTAGAACATGTTTCTAGCATATTAATTGCAAAGGGCCCTGGGTTTGTTCTGCTGACCCACCTGGAGGACATCTGTCCCGGGAGTTGTTCTGTAAAAGTTTAAAAGTCCTGAATGCCCAGCCTTCTTCAGTAAGGATCTGAAAAGGTGTGGCAGGGTGCTAGGATATAGGTTTTCAGGGTTTCATTTCTGACTTCATGATTTTGCTGTCTTGGAATGTCATCATCTTACAACTCTAGGATATAGAGAGAAGCGAGAGAGGGGGAAGACTCCGATATTGCATAGATGGAAAACTATCTGCTCTAATAACTCAAGCAAGAAAGTGACACGGTTGCTCTCAGTGGAGCCTGAAATGGTCCCACGACCAAAAAACCAGGCTGAAAACCACCGGCTGCTCACAATGTTAGCTATGGTTGCAGGATCCAAACTGATTCTGAGGGAGGAAGCTCTGTCTCAGGAGGGCCAGGTGAGATTTCCAGTTCCCCTGGAATATTTCATGAGACAGTCAGGAGATTACTGTGGTACCCACAGTGCTCTGGGTAGCATAGACTGACTTTATTTATATTAGATTTCTATCCGTGTTGGGTACTAAGAAATTCCCTTTATTCCCCAGGCTGTTGAGTAGCTGGACCCTCCTCATCTTAAGCATGGGAACTTTAGTTTAGGGACCAGAAAACATGCACAAGTCAGGAGTGGAGAACTGAAAAGTCCTGTTTTCTTCTTTCATTGCTCTAGAGAATAGAAGCCTGACTTGGTTCCTAGTGTTTAAAAAAAAAAGTCAGATCTGCCACTACTCAGATAAAATCCAAACTGTCTGTTATACCTCTAATTATCAGCTTGCCTTCTGGGTAAAATGGTACTATTCAATTATTGTTTTTTGTTCACTTGTCAGCTACCAAAAAAAATTATCACTGCTTTCAAACCACTAAAAGAACAGAAATTCTGCAAATTGCTTTTTAAATGTAGTTCCTTCAGACCCAATATCTCTCTGTGGAGTGTCAGAAACTGCACAATGCCATGTTGCACTAATGTGGCTGTTTCCATGATTTGTTGTACATTATGTAATTTTATTGAAATGATTTCCTTTGTCACCACTTTCTATGGGGCTCATTTTGACACTTCCCACTTATCAAGTAAAATATATGTTTGATACAACTCCTGTAAATAAAAGCAAAATTGTCAAACAGTGATATGTTCCTTTAAATCCCCTTCTGAGCTGATGACAATAGCCTGGTCTGCCAGGGGGATTAGCCTTAGCCTCCCTAAGAAACCAGTCTGCGCATGGTCTTGCTCACTCTTCTCCTTTTATCAGTCTCCTCAATTACAGAACGGTACTGGCAGAATCAGTAGAGCCCTATAGGCATGACACTTCTGTTGTCTTTTTATAATTTTTATTTTGTATCTTTACATAATATCACTTTTTCTTAATATCTCAATGGGTGAAGGGCTATCTTTTTTTTCGTGGTATAACCATCTAAAAGTTGCTCTGAAAAGGTTTTTACATTTAGAACTTAACTTACGGCAATGCTGTATTGAGAATAAAATGTCTCAACAATGACCATTACATTATACATAGATAGCATTGCACTTTGCTCATATTCTCCTCCCACTGATCTTTCTTATCCTCCTACCCTTCTCTCTGGGCATGTGTGTGTGTGTGTGTGTGTGTGTGTGTGTGTGTGTGTGTGTGTGTTTGTGTGTGTGTGTGTGATCTTTATTAAGTCTACATCCTGCATATGAAAGAAAACGTGCAGGTATTGTTATTTCTTTCCCCATTACCCTGCCTTTCCCCTTTAGTCCTCTTCTTCCATCATAAGACCCTTCTACTTTCATGTCATAAATGTGGGAGTATATATGCCATCGATGGATAGATTTTGAATATGAGAGAAAAAACACGGTATTTATCTTTCTGAGTCTCGATTATTTTGTTTAATGTGTTGATTCCCAGATTCATCAAATTTTATGCCAATAGCTCAGTTTCATTCTTCTTTATAGCTAAATAAGACTTCACTGTGGACATATGACACATTTTTTAAAATCCTTTCACCTGCAGATGGCCATTTAGGTAGTTCCATAGCCTGGCTATCACGAAGAGTGAAGCAATGAATAGGCAGGAAACTCTATAGTTGAGATGTTACACTTAGCATTTGCAGGTCTAATGTCCTCTAACTGAAACCTCTGAATTAGGGACACCTAGTATTGTCCCATGTGTTTACGCCAGGCTAGCCCAAAGCACAGAGGAAGTAACAGTAGCTACAAATGATCAGTATGTGCAAAATTTACATGTAGAAGGTCTTTGTTCTCCTTTATTTTAATTAGTAAGTTTTTCCTTAAAACACGTGAAGGGATTAACATTCATTCAGCACTCCTGGATAAGAACAAAGTTAACTGCAGGGTTTTAAAATGTTCAGTAATATGACAAGGCCCAGCAAGGCTATATCATGAAGCCAAACTTGATCACTGCCACTCAATGTTTCGGCCACTCTAAGATTATACCCCTTGACTATAATTCCACAAAGAAAACTCTGTCCTCAGTCTCCAGAGGTTTATATTCCATTGTTGCTATTAATGCTGTAGTGAGCCAGTCTTCTCCCCTCCCTGCCCCGAGACTTCTTAAGTGTCACCTAAAAATGATACCTAGTGCCCTTCAAGTTTCAAAGACTGTAGAGACACTTACGTGATAGTCCATAGGGAAGTACTTTGAGTGTGTGAGTGCCTCTGCAGTGGATCCCTCTTACTCTCCACTTGGTGCACCAGAGGCTGAACTGTCTTACGTAAGAAACCAGCAGCCAGATTGGAAGAGAGTGTGCTGTGGGATGTTCTGTATGGCAAATGTGTTGCTGATTGGTCAATAAAACACTGATTGGCCGTTGGCTAGGCAGGAAGTATAGGCGGGACAAGGAGGAGAATAAAGCTGGGAAGTGGAAGGCTGAGTCAGAGAGACACTGCCAGCCACCATGATGAGAAACAGCATGTGAAGATGCCGGTAAGCCACGAGCCATGTGGCAAGGTATAGATTAATGGAAATGGATTAATTTAAGCTGTAAGAACAGTTAGCAAGAAGCCTGCCACGGCCATACAGTTTGTAACCAATATAAGTCTCTGTGTTTACTTGGTTGGGTCTGAGAGGCTGTGGAACTGGCAGGTGACAGAGATTTGTCCTGACTGTGGGCCAGGCAGGAAAACTCTAACTACAAGAGTGTAAACAAGCTTGATTCCTAGTGTTCTCCACACTGATAAAACACTCTAGACACCCAAAACAACTTTGATTTTCATGGTTTATCTGATTACAACTCCCTATGCCTCCACGGAAGTTGTGTCCCCTGTACAGAGCCCATCTTCTCCCTACTTGAAAAACTCCCTGCTCTCTGTGCCCATGATAGCTTTGCCCTGCTAGTCCCATGTACAGGTCATTTTCAGTGCCCTTACAATGATTATTTGAACTTCTAAGAGAATGTTTATGATCAGAATTATTGTTGCTATTTGCCTATCTCCTCCAGCATACACTCATGGATTATCTCTTTTATATTCTGGATCTTCTAGTATTTAGTAAAAACTGAAGAGTGCATGAATGAAGGATTAGATAACATTCCCCTATTACATTCTCTGAAATGGGCACACTTCTCCTAAAATGCCTGCTTCTCTAACTATTGACAATAGCTACAGGAACAGACTGTAAAAATGCTGCTGAACATGTTGGAGTTATCCAAGGACACAGCATTGGTCCAGAGAGATGAAGTGAAGATACACAAATGCCCATTGCATTGTATCAGTGTACACTCCACTTGGCCTTCAGAGAGGTCCTATGACTTGCTTAGTGTTCCTGTGAGACTAATGACTCCAAACATTTTATTTTGTTTATAGTTCTGAATTTATTCCCAATTGTGGTTCAAAAGAGTAATTTCAATTTTGTCATTTTACTTGTAATGGTTGAAGAAATAAGTCTCACTACCTCATCATTTAAAGTCAGAATTCTGATAAACATGATTGTAGCTATTCGTGGACTAAGTTCGTAAGATAGATTCTACAGTTGTGACCAATCAAAAGATGGTGCATAGTCAGGTCTCTCATGTTGGAAACTGTTGTGAGGTGGTGATATCCATAGTATGTCTTTACCTTCAGTGAGTTTTTCTGACTGCTGGTGTCTCATGACCAAGGTGATAAAGAGGAAGTTATCCCCAAGATTTATAGAATGACTTGCAGGGAAACAGGGCCACCGTCTACTTGGCTGTCATGCTAAAATACCATCACTCCATCGCTGAAACAATAGATATGTGTCTCTCCAGAGTTATGAAGGCTGGGAGTGCAATAACCAGCAGATTGGTTGCTGGTGAGTACACTCTTCCTGAGTTGCAGATAGATGGTACCTGCTCCATGTGTCTTCATGTAATGAAGATAGGGAAGGGGCAGTAGAAGTCTTTCTTTTTTATCAGGAAGCTACAACCTCATGGTGTCATCTAACCTTAATCCCTTTGCATGGGACTTCTTTATGAATTCCAAAACTTGGATTCAATGATTTCAGCATGTAAACTTGAAGGGATTCAGTCATTGGAAGGGGAGCCAAGCACGCCAATACCTTACTGATACACTCAGGCCACTCACCCAAGTATCCTGAGCCTGGTTAATGGGCATGGGCTTACGTGAAAGATTGTGCTTCGCCTCACTTTGAAATAAAAGAACCATGATGGGAAGGAAGAAGTCTGATAAGAAGGAAGAATGCTTACTCATATTCTCTGACCCCAGCTGTTATTGTTCCAAAACAGTCTAACATTTGACTTCTGTTGGCTGTTAGGAACCAAGAGGGTTAGAGCAAGGAGATTCAGGGCAGGAGGTAGCTCACACAGACAAGTGAAGTCACATCTCATTAAGAGGATGCAGGTAAGCAGAGGAGCAGATCCGTCTCAGGACAGCTTGAATTATGTCTACAGGGTCCCCTCAAAGGAAAGCAAGTGTCATGGTAGCAGATGAAGCATACCTCACTGTCACCTTCCACCCTGAATAAATGGATGGCCCAGCATCTTGCCATAAGCGACATTGCCGTCTGGGGAAAAATGGAAGAGTTGAGTTTGATGTTATAAATCACCATAATTTGTTACAATTTCCAAAGACAAATATGACAGGGTGGAATTACTTTGCAGCACCGAGGTAGTCATTTGCAGAAGCCATAAAGTGCCAGTATAAATCTGAGGATGAGATATATTTAATCTGAGGAAACAGAGCACAATATCACTTCTGTATATTGTGTTTACCAAGAACTTAGCTACACTGATGCTGAAGTATCACTAAATGTTCATTTCATTTCTCCCTCTGAATTGAACTGATTTCTGTATAAAGACTGTGTTAACAGCTGGGAGGGATTCTCTTCAATGTTTTACATTTACTCCACTGAGGGAAGGGAAGAACTGGTTTCTCTGTTGTCTGGGGATGATATGACCAGCAGAATCTTGGCAGAATGCAGAACCTCCAGATCCATGACAGATCATGACAGACCGGAGGAGGTGGCAGAGTGAGCACGCTGCTCAGTCAGAATCCTGCAGAATTTTTCATCACTGGTTGATGGAGATGTGATTCTGCGTTTGTTATATATTGACTCATCCACATACCCTTCTGGTTCTTGTCACCTCCTCCTCTAACCAGTCTCATCACTTCCAGCTCAAGAGCCTGAGTAAATTTTTTTTAAAGCTTAAAAACAGATGTTAGGAGGAGGATCCACAAGTTGAACATTGATTAAAATAGAGAACTAGAGTGAGCATAGTCCCTTCTGCAAAGGAGCGTGGGCTCACCTACTCTAAGAGATGATTTCAGAAACAAGAATGAAATGGGGGAAAAAACATTACTGAATACTCCTAAAAAGTCCAATACAGTGCTGTTTTGCTCAACCTTGATGGACAGGACAGTTCATCTTCGTTGTCAACTAGATTTGGAACCATCCAGGAGACACATTTCTGGTTGTGTCTGTGGAGTGTTTATAGAGAAGTTTAACTGACGAAACAAAATTTGTCATAAATGTGGATGGCATCATCCCATGAACTTGGGTGCTAGATTAAATATAAAAAGAAAACAAAAGATAACTAAGTGCACCATTCCTCTCCACTCCTCTTCTCTTTCCTCCTCCTCCTGAATACTACAAGACACCTTACACATTATCACCACTCTGTCGTGATGGATTGCGTCCATTCGAAGAGTGAACCAAAATGAACTTTTAATTTCTTAAGTTGCTTTTGATGGGTATAATGTCACAGCCATGAGAATAGTACCTAATACTCATGTAAGGGATTCATCTTGGTTCTCAGGGATCATCAACTCCTGGCTTGACTCTGCCCATGGCACAGAATCTGATGCAGATTCTCTTTGACTCTGCTGTCAAATGGGCAAAGAAAACAGAGACTTAACATAAATGACTTATACTATCTCTTTTTTTAATTATCATTTTTATTTAAAAGTAAATTATTGTTTTTCAGATTCGTTTTCAGTTCTTTTTGTAGATGAATATGCTCAGTGCATTCCTTTCTTTAACTACATCAGCTGCTGTTAACATCCGAGTCTGGTAATATTTATGTTTGGACCACCTAGTGCTCTGCTTCTGTCTCCATTTGTTAAGTTTTTGCCTCAGGATCTTGATCTGTTCTTTTTTTTATTATTTTATAATTTAATTTAATTTTATATATCAGCCCCAGATTCCCCTGTCCTACCTCCTTCCACGCCCCCCTCCCTCCCTTCAACCCACCCCCTCATTCCCATCTCCTCCAGGGCAAGGACTCCCCTGGGATTCAGCTCAGCCTGGTAGATTCAGTCGAGGCAGGTCCAGTCCCCTCTTCCCTTCACCCAGGCTAAGCAAAGTGTCCCTGTGTAGGCCCCAGGCTCCAAGCAGTCAGCTCATGCACTAAGGACAGGTCCTGGTCCCACTGCCTGGGGGCCTCCCAAACAGTTCAAGCTAATCGACTGTCTCACTTATCCAGGGGGCCTGATCCAGTTGGGGGCTCCGACCTACTCTGGTGATCGGATGGCCAAACACCCTAATTGTCGTGGTAGAACTCTCATCCAATGACTGATGGAAGTGGATGCAGAGATCCACGGCCAGGCTCCAGGTGGAGCTCCGGGAGTCCAATCGGCGAGAAAGAGGAGGGATTGTATGAGCTAGAGTTGTTGAGACCATGATTGGAAAAAGCACAGGGACAAATAGCCAAACTAGTGGAAACACATGAACTATGAACCAATAGCTGAGGAGCCCCCAACTGGATCTGGCCCTCTGGATAAGTGATACTATCTCTTAAGATAGGAGAAGGTATTAAAAACAGAAAAAAAAACATACCATTATTTCTACAGGTCACTAGACATTTGCTAGATAAGACAATACTATTAAAGACGATATTAAAAACAATAAAAGTAGCATTTATAGCTGGAAATTTTTACAGAACAAATGGAATGTAAAGGGTTTAAAGAACCCAGAGTGATCCCAGTGACCCTGGATTAGAATTCATACTGTGCTTAGCCATCCTGAAAACTTTAGGAATGGATACTTCAAATGGCCTCCCTATGCCACTGTCATAGACTTATGACCTAACAATCCTGTGGCTCTACAGATCTACTTCAAAAGCCTCCTGAGAAATATGGATACTTCTCAGAGAAATTCTCTGTCCTCTAACTCTGGATATATCAAGCATGAAAGGGCATTACACCTACCCATTACAGTGTAGAAAATTCCCAGGAGTAGTTTTGGAATTTGACTGTGAAATCCGTGGTTCTGGGGCATTCCCGAAGTACTTCAGAGTCTCTTGTCCAAGTTTACAGGGGAGGTTAGATTTGGTTGAAAATCTAATCAGTTGAAAAATCACTAAGCATTCCCCACTGACCAAATTACATCTAATGTAGTTACCTCCAAATTTTCAAAAACTTACTATTGGAATGTAAAATACATGTAAGAAAAAAAGGAAAGTGACAGTTGCAACTTAATAAATCTCTACACAATGAACACTCACATTTATCAAACATCTGATCAGAAAACAGAATTTTCTAGCATTTAAAAGTGCCACAAGGGTGCCACAATCCTGGACTCCCCAGTGATTACCACTAAATTGACTTCTAGCAACATAGATTAATTGTTCCCATTTTATTTCTAAACGTGTGATCAGACACCCCTACTAAAAAATACATTTTAAAAGATGTAGTTTTTTGTTCATGCACTTATTATAAGGAAACATTTATACTATATCTATATTACATATACAATAACCTATTAACTCAAAGGTAAGAGTTAAGATACATCTGTGTGCAAATAAATGTTCTAGTATTTTCCTTCTATATCCTTGTTGCTCACCTCCCATAGACAGTTGCTTTATGGGAGGGCAGTAAGAGAAGGGGATAACAATGCATTCAAGCATTTGTTTGGTGTTAAATACTAAGTGTTTATCAGTGTAGGAGATTCTAAAGTTCTCTAGTAGTGAGAAGACCTTTTATTATTTCTTCAGGAAAAATAGGACCCTCCTTGCCCATGAATTAGTTGTAAGAAATACCCCAGAGCTTATTCCTTCCTGACCTGGTGTGTTCTTATCTGTGTCTTCCTCTGTTTGGTGTCCCTAAGGGGCTTTGACAGAAAGCACATGATTATAATGATCTTGTGATATGATATAAAATTCAACACTCGCACACTATCTATTACACCTGCTGAAAGTTTCTGCCCAATGACATTGTTCTAGACCATCTATGTGGAAATATTCCAGGTCAACCTTGGCTGCAGAAGTTGGAACCATTTTTCCTATCTGTGCTTTTCTTATGATACAGACTATGGATACTTCCTAGGAGTTTTGTATTTATAAGTCTATGGAAATGCCCCACAACTGGAGAGATGCCTCTTTTAAAAAATTAACAGTAGTTAGTTTTTGTAAAGTGTTTCTTTTGAAAAGAATGCCCACTGGGAAAATTGCATTGTACATACTGTACCCCAAGACATTTACCTGGACTAGGAAGATGAAGTCCTATGGGGCCAAAGGGAAAACCCTGGTGTCTTCTTTCCTTTTAGCTCTAGGAAAGTGTCAACAGCCAGGGCATCCGCATAGTTGGCTTTTAATATTCACTGAAGTATAGCTCACTGCCTAACATGAGAAAAATAGGGAGAGGGAAAGAAAGGTAGATTTTTGTGACTTCTGCTATGTTGCAATCATAACAGCTGCCACCCCACTCTCAGAGTCCCGGCTATCATTTCAAGACTGGCAGCAACATCACTGATTCTCTGTCTTCTCAATGTCGCATAATCAGCTCACTAGCTGTGGTCCTGGGGTTCATCACTTCTTTATTCTCTCCAACCTGAATACTGTCAAAACCCAATCTTTTTATCCTGAGTATCCAGGGGTTATTTACAGTAGTGTCACTATGGTTTTAGTAACCAGAATGATATTTTTAAAAGACCAATAATTGGGTTAAAGCACTGTCAAATTGCAGAAGCCATCAGTATTGATTATTTGGAGGAAAGGGGCAGAAAATGGTCAACTGAAATGCAAAAGGAGAATTTATTTTAAGTTTTATTTTACTGTAGAACTTACCTGGACATGCATTATGCTTCTATTATCTCCAAAGAAAAGATGAAAGATGTATAAAACCTTTTCCAAGCTAATTTTTAATCCTCTAGTTCTTGAGTTATTTGCAAGAAAGTTTAGGCTATCCTCCTACCATTTTTAATCCATACCTGTATTGGTCTAGGGCAATGTACCCATGCTTTCCTGTGCTTAAGAACTGCAGAGTCAGAAATTAAAGTGGCCTCTTGATGCCCTAAAGCAGTCCCCAAGTACTTTCAAAATGACTGTGTATTCCTGGTAGGATCCACTCTATGGTGATGCCCTGGTCACAGCCTTCTACTTGCTTATTAAAAGATGATGTTTACCCAAGTAATAGTGATCGGGGCTGGTTACTCTCCAGGGCAAATTGGAAAATGTAATGAGCATTGGATTCAATGAAGGTTGAATGCCAGGACCCCAGCCCTGTACCTCCCTTGGGATAGTGAAATGCAATGCTATTTCTCTTCCTCATTTGAGTGGGATCTCATTATGGGCCCTGCCTACATGCCTAAGGTTTATGTGGGTCTCCTGGGGACAAGCCTGAGGTGTTGAGATGTGCCTTATTATCAAGATTTATGCTCATTGAAAACTCTTCCATTCTATGTCCATGTATGCTCTTACATTTTCGGGTTCTGGCTTGATGCTTCTTCATCCACTCACAAAAATAAAAGAATTATTGGCCAGCTGGGGAAATGGGCTTCAAGCCATTAACCAGGCAATCATGTCTTCCTATAGAAATGTGCTGGACTCCCATCATTACTGCTAGTATTAGGGTTTATTAAAAAACCTATCCTCTGCTCATGGGTGTTGTCTCAGTATCTCTGATGGGGTTGCATAGCTTGGGGGCTGATAGGACAATGACTTAGGACACTGCCTTATGGTGTAGGAGTAATTTCTATGAGATGACATTGCTAAATAACATAATTCCCATGCCCTGTCAGGAAAGTGACCCATGCTATACATGCAGCCGTATGAAGTGTCACCATAGAGCAGGAGAGTGTTTGCCATGCCTTATCAAGCCCAAGACACCCAAGCATTACTTTATGATGTTACCTACTAACATCTGCTAATCAAAGCACACTGATGTCCAGCTATACCTTGGTGAACTATTATCCATTGTTAAACACACTGCAGAAAGGTGGGTAAGCCATTGACCTATTTCATTGTTTTACATTTAAGGGGTTTAACTGGTTAATTCCTGCTAATTCATCTGCTGAAGATGATCACTGTTTCTACTTACTCCATTAAGATGACCACAGGGATGTCATTTGCCAATTGGAACTGGGACCTAGAAGCCATGTGAACTGCTCTTGGTGCACCTCCATTTGAAGTTATAGCCCCTATTCTAACCAAAGGACTTGCAGTTCTCACACATTTTTTCTCTCTCTCTCTCTCTCTCTCTCTCTCTCTCTCTCTCTCTCTCTCTCTCTCTCTCTCTCTCTCTCTCTCTCTCTGCGTGTGTGCGTGTGCGTGCATGTGCACATGCACGTGTGTGTGTGTGTGTGTGTGTGTGTGTGTGTGTGTGTGTGTGTGTTGAGCCACCTCTTCTGAGTTTATCTGAAGACAGGCCACAACACATTTCCTCAGCAGTTGACACAACAGGTACCAGAGCAGCCACCATGAGTGAATTGAAGTGCTCTACCCTATTCTTGGAGCTTTCTCTCCCACATACAGGTAGTTAGGGAAGGAGACATTGTACTTCAGTAGGGACAATCATGTATCTGTAGGATCTCCTGCTGAGACCCACGTTCAACGTCCCTAAGAGAGTCTATACCACAAACCCTGAGCCCCAGAACTATTGTAAGTTGGAGTGGACTGAGCCAGGAGAAGTGGCTATAAGGAAAAGGTATCCAAGCAAGATGAGGGTAACACCCTTGCAGGGCTCCATGAACAGATTCTGAAATTGGATACTTTTTTCTTGATGGAGAAAGGGCTATGAAGAGAGAAAGGAAAGGTGATAAAAGGATAATTCCAAAGAATCAAAGACATGGTTGCTCCACTACCAATCAGTGTCACCTGTCCTTTTTTGTTTCTCCACACTGAGACACAACACCTGTGCTTACCAGCACAGGGAAATTCTCACTGAGTGAGAAAGTCGGAGAACTATAATCTGCCAGGGATTCTGCAAAGGTACCTGTCATGAGACCTCCCAACCCTGCAGTGATGCCAGGACCATCACGCACTGGACTTCCATAGTTCCAGCCCTGACATGATCAAACTTCATGACTCTCAAAAGAGCCTTAAGCTCAGAAACTGCCCAGGGCTTTTCCACCTTGTACAATCTTAGCAACATGTTTGATCACTTCTGTCCATTATTATACAAGTGAAAGTTCCTCCCAAGTCTGGTGTATCTAAGGGCAAGAGTCAATAAAAAAAAGAGGGCCCCTGAGGATAGTGATACACATGTGTTTGTGTACACTTGTAATTTTCTGCTCCAGACTTTCCTCGCCAGAGCCAAGCAGCTTTCCATGATGTCCACTCAGCCATCTTGGCTTTCATATCTGATATAGACCTGGCTCTCTGCTTGTTTTGCACAATTAAACCATCTCAGAATTTCTGAGTGCTTTTATCTCATATTAACGACACATCTCAGAAGACCCCAGCCTGTTCTCATTTCATGTTTTATTTATTTTATGGACCACTATTTAATAAACCTTTTATTCCTCAGAGAAAGTATATCCAGTCAGCAGGCAATATTTTATGAAATGCAGGTACATTTTGGAGACACTGAATGCACCAAAAGTATGCAGTGACTCAGATATGATTCAGACCTCCATGATTTGGCTTTGATGGCCTCTCTGCGTTTCATGAAGCACTTCTTTAAAATAGGAACACAATGTGGGCTAGGGAAACAGCTTAGGTAAACTGCTTGTCACTCAAGCGTGGGGATGTGAGTTCAGTCCCTAGCACCTAAGTGAAAAACCAGGCATACTAACAGGTACCTGTAATCCCAGTGCTGGGGAAGCATGGACAAGCATCGACAGAGGATTCCTAGAGCTTTCCCAGCCATCTGACCTAGCTGAGTTGGTGTACTCCAGGCTCAGTGAGAGATCCTGACTCAACATCAAAGGTGAAGAGCAACTGAAGAAGATACCAGATGCTAATATTTGGTCTCAATGTGCACATGCATACATGCACTCATATGTTGGAAACACAAATTACAAGATGATGAGATGTGTAAGGATTTGTAGAGGGTTTTAAATGATCTCTCAAAGAACAGGCGCCACATGGACAGTTGATTTCATAGAATGCCAGTCACAGGATAACTCTCTGAAGAACGGTCCTCATTGGCCTTTACAAATGCCATGCATAGCTCAGATTTGTGATTTGGAAATGTTACATGCTTGTGCTTGCTCTTACCCCTTATCTCCTCAGTCTACCTGCTACCCTTACAAGGGACAGCAGTGACTAAGGTCATCTGCAGGCTTTGTGAACTGAGAACAACTCCGCCCTTACTCAAATCCTGGGACCACTGGGACTTATTTGGCTCTACTTAGTAAATGTCCATAACTGACAGATGAAAGACACAACCCCTGCTCCTGTAAAGGAAGCTTACTTACTGCCTAATGACCAGATGCAGAATCACTTGAAAGTTAGGGACTAATTCAAAACAACCATAAGTTCATCAGCAACATCAAACTTACAAAAGATGTTTTTAACCCTTAAGGGTAATAAATAAAACAGACAAAATTGAGACACTCTGTTCAAAAGCCCCCAGTACAGCTTTCAACATAATTTTCTTAAGCTGATCGTCAGTATCACAGTGTTTTGTTTAGTTGGAACTTATAGAATATGCAGACAGAACTCAAAGAAGTAATTGACTTTTCTTTGAGTCAATAGCATGTAACAAGGCCCTGCTGTGTAGACAGGCTGGGACTCACACTAGACACACTCCCATATTTTTTTAGCTCGTTATTGTAGTAAGAAAACTAACATTCATCTATGGCTTATGCTTGTAGACTTGACATAATATAAACTGCAACTACATGGCAAAATGATAGCTTTCAGTGCTTGAAATTGTTGGAAAATATGTAGGGAGGCATCTTCTTGAGCATACATGCAGAACTATAAAAGAACCATGTTAGACATCCTCAGCTCCCCACCAGGTACCTAGAGTATCCAAGACTGAAGGAATGAAGGTATTCTTGAGGTCCTTATCCAAACACACCTGGGGACAATTCCCAAACTGTGAATACCAGTTCTGGTATCAGAACCCTTGAGAGAAGGTAGAAGGGGAGCATTATGAACATAAATACAACACTCTGATTATTGTGTCTTCAACATTGCTTGCAGCCCAGGTACATGGGCCAAGTTTAGCACTTTATATAAATGATGACAAAGCTCAAAGAGATGCAGGGACTTGACCAGGAGCATCTGATGAGCTAACCCCAAACCTACACAATGATATTCATGGATCCACTAGCAGACTTACATGTCTCTGACTTGTCCTCTGATGATGTATATGAGAAAAATCTGAATAGAAAAAAATGAGACTTGAAAGAAGGGTAGTCCTTCCTTAGGTCATATAGAGGTGTGGTTATACATCAGGGTGATGATCCTATTGTAAGGAAACTGAATCAAGGTCACCCCTACCAATAAGAATTAAGTTTCTCCAGGATGTCCGTTATTTCGCCTGATGTTTACCTTAATAATTCCTTCTCTGGACCATCCTTCTTTAAATGTAAAAGTTTTCAGCAGCTTAATTGCTAAATATCTTTGCATTCACAAATAAAGGAAGATGAAGATAAATAGAATGAAGGAGGAAGTGCAAATTGGTAGAATAAGGAAAGACAAATATTACGACCAAGTAATGGAATGAAATTCCTGGTTTTATCTCAACTATGGGAAGTTATTTCTTAATTCTATGGTTGGTGCCATATTTTACTAATTGATATCAAAAAGTAAAATTTCCAGTAATGAGCACAGAGTAATAGCTCTAATATGAAAGAAGGTGCATTGCAAACCTCCAGCAGTGTTCTGACAATGCATGTTTTGTTCAAAGTTGTTCCAATCTAATTGATAGTCACCTAGATGAGTGTGCCAAGCATGTTGAGTCTATGAAAGATATTCTAGTCACATTGGCAAATATACTTGTCCTGGAAAGATCCTGTTATCTAAGCAGCATTGATTCCAGAGCATGTAGATAACTGTATCTAAGTTTTCTTCAATCAAATTCTTTAATCAGAGTGTTAGAAGGACATAAGGTGAGAAAGAATAAATACTGATAACATAAGCATGCATCATGCTGAGAAGCCCTTAGCAAGGGTAATGGGAGAATAGGGATGTATGAAGGTATTTAAAAGCCCAAAGGATCAAGAAGGCCATAAAGCCCCATTAAAACTCAATAGGAAAAGAATTCTACACTCTCTACTACATTTAGGAAAAGCCAACAAACTTCTTACATTTTTCTTCAACACACTTCTGTAATTATTTTAGGATGCAAATATTACAAAACAAAATGAGCCTTGTATAACTGGTATCTCCGTGAGTATTTAAACTGTGTTGGACAAGGCCAACACTCTACAAACACTGTGTTCTAGCTCTTTCTCCAGTTCTGTGACAACATATTCATTCATCTTGGCACACATTTCTGTTTGCAAAGTGCACAGAGTGCTCATTCTCCTTTACCTCAAAGAGATCCTTCTCTCTAAAACATAATGCATAAAAGACAAAATGTCTCCAACCTCATTTTGGAGTCCCCTGAGCTCATTCTTAAGATAGGCAAAAAGGAAAATTGCACAGACGAGCTATGGATGGCTCAGAAGAGATCAAACAGAGCCATGTCATGATGTGAAGACCATGACTAGATTCTCCCTCCATTAAAAATGAACAGCCATTCATCGTCCAAGAGTAGAATATTTATTTGAATATTTATTCAAAACTTGTTTGTGTTCAGGATAGGAAACAATAATATTATAAGAAAATGTCTGGAGGACATATGCAGTAGATATAGCAGTCATTAATTCTTTGCAGAGAATACCCTGGAATTGTTTCTGCACTGATTCAAATGTAAGACATGAAAGTATCTGTTTTAAGTACTTATCCCAAAACCCTATGCAATGATTTTTACAAACAGAATGAAGCAAACAAAAATCACATACAAAACTATAAAGAGTTTTAAATGATATTGGAGATCTGGCATGTAATTATTGACTGTATGTTCTTTTAAGAAGAAAATTTGGATTTGAAAGACATAGTCACTACTTGGTAGTAATAATAATAATAATAGTCACTACTTGGTAGTAATAATAATAATAATAATAATAATAAATAATAATAATAATAAATCTGAAAAGTCACCACCTCAATAAGTAAGATACTTACCTGAGTTGCAATCAGTGTAGACTATTGCAAATCTCTAACCCTCACTGTGGAATTTTTAATGTAGGAAATATGGAGAACCAGAGGCCTAGGCAATCCTTGCATCCTTGGAATGCTGCTAAGTTCCTTCACCAAAGAGCCCCCAGAACAGTGAGTTTGTGTTTTAGAGCACACTATCCTATTAATTTTGTCCTAAAAGGGTGGATTATAAATAATCCCAAAATTCAGAGAGACAAATCCTGTTCAATCATCCTTTAATTTTTCAGTCATTCAACTACTATTAATTACGTGTGTGGGACACAGTGTTTAGCCCCATAGGTGCATGAAAAGCTCACTCATAGCTCTATGGGGAAGATAGCCTGCAGTCTGCCAAGAGAGACACAAATTAATTAGCAATTAAAATATGATGCCTGGTGTGAACACCTCTCACTAAAAGATTTGGCCTAATGGGAAGATAGAGAGGATCAGGATGGGCTTCTTTGAAGAGGACAGATGTTATGAGTCCTGAATAATGAGTACAATTCAATGAATAAAGAGGGTATTTTCTCCAGGCAAAGGCATGTGCCTGAAATGAATAGATAGAGTAGGAGAGCCAGAGATGCACAGAACAAAGAGAAAGAGACAGATACAAAGGGAATTTGGTTTAGGGAATACCCAAAATACACATACCTTAGAGGTCTTATTCAGAAATCAGTAGAGGAGGATGTCATATACGGAGGACTTTGAGTGAAAGCATGTTATAAAGTTCATGGATAGAAATTACCAGAACCTGTCCTTGGTGTGTGGGCTGGCTTTTTGGAGCCTGGGGCCCATGCTGGGACACTTTGCTCAGCCTTAGTGTAGGGAGGAGGGGAATGGACCTGCCTAGGCTGAGTCTACCAGGCTGGACTGACTCCCCAGGGGAGACCTTGCCTTGGAGGATGTGGTAATGGGGATAGGGCCGGGGTGTAGGAGGAGGGAGGACGGGGGAATCTGTGGCTGATATGTGAAATTAAGTTAATTATAAAATAAAAATATTTTTAAAAAATTACCATTCTAAATCATGGAAAAAGAAGAGGGAGAGGGAAGTTGATCTATCTTGATAGATCATGTAGAAAGCTTCAGTGTATATACCAGGTAATCCTAGACAGTGACACAGCAATGGGGAAAGCAATAAATGAATTCACCATAATCTTACCAGATTGGATAATGGAGGATGTGTCAGTGATTATTGTCAACTTATTGAAACGTGATAAGGAACACCAAAGAATAAAATGTCTTAAGAAGGAAAGAAAGGGGGCTGGAGAATTATGTCAGTAGTTAAGAGCCAGTACTACTTTTGGAGAGGGCCCAAGTTCAGTTCCCAGCACCTACATTGGTTGGCTCATAACCACCTGTAACTCCAGCTCTGGGGGATCTGATGCCTCTGACGTCCACAGTTACAGTAACTCACAGTTACCCACACATGGCCACACACATAATTAAAAATAAATCTTATCAAAAGAGAAGAAAGAAAAAATGGAGAATATAGAATGCCTTCATATAGAGCTTAAATAAGATGAGATGTCCACTCAGTTTGGAGTCATGAAGGATGTCATCAATGACTGGCAACAAGTGGGTTCCTTCTTGGTGATGGAGTCTGGAGCCTTATTACAATGAGGTCCCACTTGGCCAGTAGACAGCGTGGGGGTTTGTGGTTCTAATAGACAGTGGTAATAGGCTAAAATAGACAGGTAATTAGTTAAAGAGGGTTCTTTTTACCCCAACACTGCTGACCCATGGAGCTGGATGATTCTTTGTTATTTAACCTGAGTGTGAAAGGTGTTTATCAGCATCTCTGCTTCTGCATGCCTCATCTCTGCAGCAACCCTGTAAGTTGTGACAACCAAAAATATCTCTAGAGTATCAAGTGTCTCTTGGAGGAACCTTATCTCCCACTATTGAAGTAACTGACTGGGAAGCAAGGAAGAGGCCCAACCAAAAGAAAAAATAATAATAATGTTTGTAAATGAAAGAGGTTTCTTAAGGCTTAGAATATGGTGATAAGGACATGGTTGAGGCAAAAAAAAAATATAGGCAAGATAACAAAAGATGCATTTTGCATCTGAAAAATTAGAAAGATGTGGAAGTCAAAAGCAAAGCCTTAGCCCCCGAGTGCAGGAGGAGCAGGTCCTCTCACTACTTGAGCTCTTCAGAGGATCACATCCTTATCACCCAGAGGGCAAGAGCATCCCAGACCAGCACTGAAATGAAGGGCAGGTGGGTTGATTGAGTACAAAGAGAAACTAGAATGGGCACAAATCCAGGTTGTGCTGGCGTCACAGACAGGCAGTCAGCCTAAAATTTCTGGGCCACCATTTACTACAGAGATGAAAGCATGCACTTTGAGATCAGGATAGGACTCAGTAGGTAATGTGCTGGCGATGCAAGTGTGGGGAAACTGAGTTCTCATTACCTGAACCCACATAAACCAGACACCTTAGGGCACAGCTGGAATCCCAGTGCCGCTATGGTGAAATAAGAGGCAGAGACAGAGAGTCCCCAGAAGCTCTCAGCCAGCTATAATGTTTACCCCCCAAGATCTTTTTCACACTCTCCAAACCCCCTTTATATTTTCATCATAAATACACAAATGATTTTGAATCTAAGTTCTGCATATGAAAAAAATCAGTATTTTATGTTCTGAGTCTAGTTTATTTTGCTTAATACAGTGACAAGTTGGTGAAAGAGAGGGTAATGGGATATGTGTGATATGAAAGTAGATATAGGAACTATTTGGAGGAAACAAAGGAACTAATCAGAAGGTGGTAAGGGCATGGAGAAGGGTAACTGGGAATGGTATGAGTACAAATGAAGAATAATTTCACATATGTGCGAAAACGCCATAATGAAACCCAGTACTTTTACGTTAACCTAATTTTTAATGCCAAAATAAAAAACCAAGACACATTGTATACATGTATGAAATCCTAAAAGACAGCTTTTTAAACATATACCTCATCAGGTTATCATAAACAAGAAATAAAAGTTATCACACTTTAACTTTTAACTCTTAAACTAACCACTTGGCATTTAGAAATGACTCAATAAATAATTGTTTCTAGATCATATATTTAGTTAGTTACATTAAAATAAGAAATGTAGTAAGGCTCGAAAAATCTGGGCAGGTAGTGATTTAAGTGATGAGCATTTTGAGCTCACTAAATATGCAAAATGGCTCTGTCATGCTATCGTGCAATAACATTAACAAAACTGAAACGTGTTAAATGGATCTTTTAATTGCTTCAGATGGAGTCAGATGGTGGCGAACATGGAATGCAATCCATTGCTGTGCATTTGGCAAGAGACTGTGTGTGCTGGTTATTCATAGCCTCCTCAAAAAGACCAGAGTTCATAAAGTGTGAGGGCTGTTATTGATGGTGGCATGATTATATGTGTCTTACTGCACAGATATATCAGCCTGGCATTTCCCTACTTACTCTGGGAATTTTATAAGGTACAATTCAATGCCATTCTTGCTTGGTGAATAATTTTAATTTGGGCATCCCGAATGATAGATTTGTGAATGTTAGCGACGGCAAAGACCCATCACTCATCTGCTTCTTCTCTCTGCTGCTGCTGGCTTGCTCTCTCTGCCCAATCATCTATCTGATGTTCTCACCAACACAACTTAAAATATCTCATGCTGGAAGACTTGCTTGTGCCTTCAATAAAATGTGTGATCAAACAGAAGGAAAAGTGTTCCAATATAATATCTTATTCCCATTTTACCAAGCCAAATAACATCATACAATACTATATTTTTAACTTTCTAATCATCCTCTACATAAAATGATGGATTTCATCACCAGTCCCTTCACAATAAAAACAACAGTACCCTTTTGGTCAGCTATGTTAAAGGTGTTGGTTTGAGCTTAATTTTGTTGATTATTTTTGTTTGACCAATTTAAAATGAAAATGAAAGAATTTTTAAATACCATCAAATGTTCAAGAAGTTACTACTCAGAAAGTCCTGTAAAATTAACAAAGTATAACTCTAGGCACCACCCTATGTCACCCTAAAATCAAAGCGACCTCAACAATGCTTATCTATACTGCAGGTATAAGACTGTTTCTCCAAGATTTTTACACATATGAGGTTTTCATACAAATTTTGTTTGGGTTGATTCCCTACCTCCTGTTCCCCTTCCATGTTCCTATAATACCTTCTCTGTTGGACTGACCCTCTTTGCTCTCAATGTTCCTCCCTCATCCCAATGAGGAGGACGACCATCAATAAATTAAATAACAAATGTTGCTGGTGAGAATGTGCAAAAAGAGACCTTTATAAACTGCTAATAGAGTGTGTTTTTCTATCCATTACGGATATCAGTGTGGAGTTATCTTTAAAAAATTAAAAGTGGAACTACCATATGACCCAGCTACCCAACTCCTGGGCATATACCTAAAGGTCTCTACATCCCACTAAAGAGAACTAGCACATTCATTGTATATATTTGCAAAGACATGGACTCAACCTATACTGTGTAATCTACAGACTAGGAGAATTACATAGCCTATGAGTGTCCCAAACATATAAACGTTAGATTTCTATGTCAAATTAGAGGCAAGAATTTGTAATAAATATCATATTTTTGAAATTAGGTAGTTCTGGAGGCATTTCCTATCATAATTTTTTCCTAGTTATGTAATTGTTTCCTAGTTAAAGAGTAGCTTAATGTGGTCACTTGATTGATATCATCCCCAAGTTCTGAAGGATCCAAACACTTGGAGGAAAGTTTATTTCAGAAGCCATAGCTCTGAATGAAGGATCCATCTTTTCTGTTCCATATTATTAACAAAAACATCTGGAATGCTTAGAATGTGTGCCTGCCATCTGTGAAGGATATGAGAGAAGACAGAGCAAACAGCACAACTGCCAGCCACATGTGCTTGTTTGCGGCAACTATTATATATGGTCAACATATACCCTGGAAATGCGTAGTGTGACCAAAAAGAAGCCAAGAAACAGTAGCTTAATCCTGTTAATGCTGCTACTAGTGAGATCTGGTGAACAGCTCACCCACTTTATCAACGAAATGAAGATAGAGTTCAGCCCTTATCCAGTACCAACATCTGACTTCCATTTTCTTCAACTCTGACTAGCAAGAATTTGTCCTGCTCCTTTGTAACCTGAACCTGCAATGAAACCACTTCTGCCTATGATATATTCTGGATGTTCCCCTTCTTCACATCCAAAATGTCAACTCTCACTTAGCAACAACTGAAATTCAATTATGTACAAAGCAGAGATGTCTCTGTGAAAAGGTACCCTGATCTGTTGAACCCACCCTCTCTCACCAAAACTTGTAGGCACAATCCCTCAACAGTTGCAAAGGAAAACAGACACAAGTCTGATGGCAGAATTTTGGTCATTATGACACATTGCTGAAATACAACATATTAAAAGATCCTCCAACTGTAACAGTTGCAGGTGAATGTTGGGAAATAGAGACGGGGACTGTGTCAAGATTGCCAAAGAACAAAGGAGTGTTTTAAGGGAATCATACTTAAATATTTTCACATTTCAGAACAATCTGCTCAGATGGATTTGTGAAATTTCTGAACAAAACAAACTGGCAATAATTATAATTTTCATAATGATTGTTTCAAACATTCAGAGTAATAGACTGAAGCAGTATGTAACTTCATTGACACTTGACAAGTAGAATCAGAAATTCCCCCTTCTCCAAATATAAACAATAGAAAGAAATTATTTGAGTAAGTCATATTGTATTCCTAGCTTTCCATAGTTATTAGTACTTCAAGCATGCTCTGTGGTGGTTAACTAATGTGAAAGTCTGGGTTATAGAATCTAGTCCTATTGGTGAAGTTACCATTTTATTACCAAGATCCATAACCAAAGTAAGGATGCTTACTTAAATTGGCAGTTAGCTAAGAAAATGGGAGGGTAAAAAGTAACAGTGATATGTGGGTATAAATTATCTTTAATATTTGAGGTTCAAAGTTCAAGCTTAGATTTGATTTTCTATTTTAATTTATTAAAATTTTTATTTTTTTATTATATGTGCATGGATATTTTGCCTATGTTTATACCTATATACCATGTTGGTGCCTGCAAAGGGGTCAGATCCCTGGAACTGGAGTTACAAGTGGTTGTAAGCCACCATGTGAGTGTTGGGAATCAAACCTGAGTCCTCTGGAAGAAGAGTCAGTGCTTTTAACCACTGAGCCATGTCTTCAGCTCACTGATTTACAGTGTGTGTGTGTGTGTGTGTGTGTGTGTGTGTGTGTGTGTGTGTGTGTTTCATTTCAGTTAGATTCCAAGTCCCAAAATTTAAAATGTATGAAGCAACTGGCCTCTATGACATCTCTCATTGTTGATAACCATTTATTCCTAGATCCCCACAGTACATGTACACACACACACACACACACACACACACACACACAGACACACACTGACTCCATTCACTGACCATTTCTTAATCAAAGGTGAGGAGAGGGAAAGCACCAGGCTACTGCAAACACTCAGAATTAGATTCCCATGAAAACCAAACAAAAATGCAATAGAAGAAGGAAGTGGGAGATATTAAATTTTTCATTAGATCCATCACACCAAAGCTTTTAGGCTTTGATATGAGAACGATTGCTTTCTTGCTAACCCATAACTAGTCCAGTCAAAACACACACACACACACACACACACACACACACACACACACACACACACACAATCATAACTTTAATGGACTTTGAAAAATTGCCCCAAAGTCTTCTATTAGTGGCAGAAAATGAAGAAATAATTGAGGAATCTTTAATAACTTGGATTTTAATTCTATACATTTACTAATAAGTTTTAAGAATAGATGAATACAGACTTATTCAGACTTGTGCTTGGTTACTGCAATGGCATTGGAACACTTATTGGATGGAAATGCTTCTTTTTTTAAAATTCATTTTACATACCAACCACAGATCCCCTCTCATCCCTCCTTTTGCTCCTCCCCACCTTCTTCCCCCTCATCCCCTCCTCCAACAGGGTAAGTTCTTCCATGGGGGGACAGGCAAGCCCGATACATTCTGTTGAATGCTTCTTAATCACAGCACCAAACTTGATGTTGCTCTACTGCACCAAAAATAGTAATTGTAAAACTGTGTTACATCTTAGACATTTTATAATAAATAGTAAACCTTTCTAGTCATGAAGAATTGGCAATTGCTTATTTATCTATCTTCTATCTTTCTATGTATTTACGTATCAGTCTCATCTATCTATCATCTATCTATCTATCTATCTATCTATCTATCTATCTATCTATCTGTCTGTCTGCCTGTCTGTCTTTCCATTTTCAGACTGTTGTCTGGAAAATATTAAACATAGAATAAATGAATGAAATACTTTAAAAATAATGAATGAATTGGTTGGTGATAAGCTAATAAATTAGCCAGATTAGTTAAAATTATTTGGAAGACAATAAATGTTTACAGTGGAGCATTTACACAAGACTAAGCACTTACAGAATAAGAGGTAAAAAGGAGAACATATTAGAAGTACAAATATTCAGGAGCTTTTCTGGTAGGTTGAGAGAAACACAATGAAGAAGCACTAACCAGGTTTTAGAGGGAATCAAGCCCCAGAGTAAAGGTTTTTACTTTTACTCCTGTCAAGACTGAAGTCACTGGTTGTTTCTGAGAAAGAAAGATCTGCCATGAATTTGTAAGACACACATTAACAGTTACTATTCCACTGTTGATAAGAGGGTTGTAAGTGACAGGACTGGATGACAATTAAAATGTAGGACCTTGTAATATAAAGACCTGATTCCAAACACAGTTTTATAGCCAATCCTTGATATAAGTGAGTCAGCTCTGAGCGTATAAAAATAGCTTTCTCATGTGCCCAGCACAATGACTGTGTAAGCATTCAAAGCATCCGAGCATCCTAGCCATACCACCATTGAACTTCCCAGTCACCAGCATAAGACTTATATGATCCATTTGCTTACACAGCAGCATGGTCCTAACTTATATTAGGTTTTATTTTTCCACTTAACATAGCATATATCTCATTGTTAATTAATGTGTCATCAGAATATATGATTATAATTGTCGTATTTGTTCATCTTCAAATAAATTTTAAAAAATGAAAGAGCAGGTTCAATTTTAGCCTATGTCCTTCAACATTGATTATTTGCTAACTAAAATGTTAATTATTGCACTTATGAATGAGGGGAGTGGAATGGGCAACCAGGAGAGGAATATAATATTGTCAAACTGTTCACTCTCTCACAGTTGTCCATCTAAATCTGGCCCAAGATTTAGCCAAGCAGAGAGCTCGGTTAGCTTAAAGAGATCTAGATTTGAAAGACACCTAAAAAGAGAGCTTAAAGGCTTTATAACCAATAACACTGTAATCCTCCCTCTAGTAAGAGTGGGCAGTCTTAATACCACTGGGAAACAAAAGGCACAAATGAGCCACATGGTTAGGAATTGCTGACGAGGCTCTGAGCTGCACATAAAAAACAGCCAGGGATTTCATGGACGCTCTTCCCACCCAATGACACAGGGACACTTTGAAAAGAAGATCCCAAGTATTCTCTAAAAGCTGCTAAAGCCAGAGTTAAAAATATATTAGTTTAATAATATATAGGGATTTCTCATCCTCAGAATCTTGTATTTGAAATAGCGGAGAGTAACAAAAACCAAACACAGAACCAACAGGCAAGACTCATGATCATTGGTCTATATATTCTAAACTAAAAGAACCAGAGGAGGGAAGCTACAGGGACAAACTGTGAAAGGTGGGAGCTCTAAGAGGTAGAAAACTCAGCTCACTCCTGGAGTGTATCAGGACAGTAAAACAAAGGACTTCCCTAAGGCTTCTTCTGTAAACTGGTGTGTATATACATACCACACACACACACACACACACACACACACACAGAGAGAGAGAGAGAGAGAGAGAGAGAGAGAGAGAGAGAGAGAGAGAGAGAGAGTACATAAAATTTATTTATATATGTATAAATGAAAAGAACTTTTTTGGGCTTTTTTTCCATTTTTACATACCAACCAGTTCCCCCTTCTTCCCCTCTTCCTGCTCACCTCCTACCTTCCCCCCACCCCATCCCCAATCCACTCCTCAGAAAGGGAAAGGTCTCATTTCATCATAGAACCTTCATCCAGTAACTGAAGGAAGCAGATGCAGAGATCCACAGCTAAGCACTGAATGGAGCTCCCGGAGTCCAGTCGAAGAGAGGGAGGAGAGATTATAGGAGCAAAGGCATCGAGATCATAATGGGGAAACCCACAGAGGCAGCTGAACCAAGCTACTTGGAGCTCACTGACTCTGGACTGACAGCTGGAAAACTGCATGGGACTTAATTAGGCCCTCTGAATGTGGATGACAGTTGTGTGGCTTGGGCAGTTTGTGGGGCCACTGGCAGTGGGACCAGGGTTTATCCCTAGTACATGAACTGACTTTTAGGAGCCTATTCCCTATGGAGGGATACCTTGTTCAGCCTTGATGCAGAGGGGAGGGGCCTGGTCCTGCCTCAACTTGATATGCCAGAAAAGAACATCTTCCTGGTCAGGATCAACACAAGTGCCCATGAATTTTCAAGCTCAACATTTTCCTTGTCTTGTGACTAGTTTCAGATTTCCTTTTATGTTCTAACTAGCTCCTTTTTCTTTTATCACTCAACCTGTGTGCATGTGCCTTTGTACCTTCGGGTGTGTGTGTGTGTATGTGTGTGTGTGTGTGTGTGTGTGTGTGTGTGTGTGTTACACAGAAATGCACATGAGTAGGGAAGAGGGTCATCTTACCATAAGTAGATATTCTTATACATTGATATAGACTCTGTAGCAATTTACCTCATCAGCCATTTCTTTTCTTCTTTCTGTATGTTTTAGCATGCAACTAATAACACTATAACAATAAAAGGGACTGCAGCAAAACAATGATGTTGTTTGTTAAACAATTACCTTAATCCAGACAGTTGTGGGGTTATCAGAAGCTCCTTCTCTACTCTTATAACAACCATATGAAGCAGAACTTTTGGGGGCACATCAAGGACTGTGCATGAACATATTGAAGTTTGCAGAAGTTTTGTCGTTGCCCAAGATTAAATACAGGTGATTAGTAGATAAAGCAGATTCTGTACCTAGATCTTTTGATGTCAGATCTGTGCTCTGAACGAGGACATTCACTGCCTCCTCAGAACACACACGATACCAATCCCTGTGTTTCGGGGAAAAGTAATACTATGTGTGTTAACAAACAGATCTTAAATAGACTTCACTTCTACAACTAATATATAATTCATGCTGTAATTCTACCTCACTTACTCTGTCTAACTGTTAAACATGTGTAAATGTTAATAACAGAGCCTAATGGGTGACTCATGGTATCTATTCTGATTGATTTAAAATTCAAAAAATCAAAGGTGAAATGAATAACAGGGCTGAACCTAAGTGATCTTGTTTGACACTTCTGATGTGTGTTCCTTCATTCATTTGTAATATTACCATATTCTCAGAATCCACAAAGTTTCAAGGAAGTACAGAACAATGCCTTGAGAGGACACATGCAGAAAGTCAAAGCAAACACATTTTCATAGATATGATAAGAAGACATGGCATGTTAGTTCCTTTGCTCCCTTGATGAGACAAAACACCTAAGAAAATAACTTAAGAAAGTTAGGGTTTGTTTTGGCCCAAAGTTTGAGGGTGCAGTCCGTCAAGGCAGGGAGGCCATGTTGACAGGAGCATGAGGCAGCCGCTCACAACATGTTCACAATAAGGAAGAAAAGAGTGATAAACACTGGTGCTCAGTTAGCTTTATCCTTCCCCCTTTTTTATTTGGTCCAGGACCTCCACCCTGAGATGGTGCCACCCACATTCTGGATGGGTTTTGTCAGCTCAGTTAAGTCTTTCTGGAAAAGCTCAAAGGTATGTTTCCATGGTGATTGTAAAACTTATCAACTTAACAGGGAAGCTTAATCAACATAATATTCAAGTCTTAAAATAATAGTAGAAGGAGCACTGGGGAGACTATGGTCACAGGTTTGAGACCAGCCTGGGCTACATAGCATGACCCTTTTATGAAAATAAATATTTTAAATAAGTAATATTTTTAAAAATAATATCTGGAATCTTCATCAATAGATCATTTTAAAGTCTATCCTTTGTCTTAGAATTGAACAAATCTAGCTTCTTGATAACATTTTTCTGTAGTAAAAATAGTGGAAAAATCAAGTTGTGAGATCGTTCACTGCTTTGTATCTTCACTTGTCTTTACTCTCTGCTTTTACATTCCTATATAAACAAACAAACACAGGAGAGAACTGAGACCCAGTAGTTAGGTGGCACGTGAGATGTTTTCTTATCTGATTGCAAGAATTCTGTATCCCTCCCTTCAATGCCAAAGTGCCTTTTTTAAAAAAATGTTTGGTTCTTTATAAAGCAAATGTTATCTTCTATGCTTCTTTCTTTCACCACTGACATGTTTTTACTTTCCCACTAAGAAAGTCTATTTCAAAATGACTTTAGGCTGAAAGAGATGTGAATTCTATGTATCTAGCATTCACTCAGCAATATTTAGGGACCCCCTTCCATATAGTGCACTGCCTTGGGTTTGGGGGCTGTAGTTATGAAGGAAAAGGAAGAAAACCAACAACCTTTTTCCTAATAGAGCTTACATTCTGGTTATCTAGAAGAAGAAACAGGAATCTGATGAAATTAAGTAGCTTCCTCACTAGTTAATAATAATGTAAAGGAATCTCTTGTAATTTTCAGAGGCATACTCTTTGTCAAAATGGACTGCTGTCATTGAATCCAAGCCATTTTAGGATGATGTATAAGAACCCATGTGTCGACAGGCAGTGGTGGCACTCACCTTTAATCTCAGCACTTGGGAGGTAGAGGCAGGGGGATCTCTGTGAGTTTGAGGCCAGCCTGGTCTACAGAGTGAGATCCAGGACAGGCACCAAAACTACACAGGGAAACCCTGTCTCAAAAAACCAAGAGAGAGAGAGAGAGAGAGAGAGAGAGAGAGAGAGAGAGAGAGAGAGGGAGAGGGAGAGGGAGAGGGAGAGGGAGAGGGAGAGGGAGAGGGAGAAAAGAAAAAGAAACCATGGTTTTTGTTGTTGTTGTTGTTGTTGTTTTTCTGTGTATTGCTCCAATTGCTGTGTATAAAATTCCATGACAAACTTAAGGGAGAAGGTCTGGGTTTGTTGTTGTTGTTGTTGTTGTTGTTTCCAGTTCACAATTCAAGGTATGTCCATAGTGGCAGAGAAGTTTGAGGCAGCAGGATCTAGAAGCAAATGTACACATCACACCCACAGTCAGAAAGAGGACATCAATACAATGAACACTAGTGCATTTTCATGGCTTCAAAAGGAGAGAAGTAACCAATAGTCTTAACCAGCTTTGACACCTGTTTTAGTTAGGGTTTTATTGCTGTGAAGAAACACCATGACCAAGGTAACTCTTACAAAGTAAAACATTTAGTTGGGTTTGGCTTACAGTTTCAGAGGTTTAGTCCATTATCGTCATGGTGGGAAGCAAGGCAGCATGCAGCATGCAAGCAGACATTGTGCTGAAAAGGAGCTCTACATCTGGATCCTCAGGCAGCAGGAAGTAAATGTCACACTAGACCTGGCTTGAGCACTTGAGACCTCAAAATCCACCCCCTAGTGACACACCTCCTTCAACAAAGTCATACATACTCCAACAAGGCCATATCTCCTAATAGTGCCACTCCCATGGGTCTCTGGGGGCCAATTACATTCAAACCACAATGCTAAGAACCACAATAACCACCAGCATGGCACAATTATTCTAATGGTGCAGTAATGGCATGCATACCTTGGCAGTAATCAACAACTCTCTAATTGGACTTTAAAACCTCTCAACAAGAGGAAAATCATGCCTGGTACTGGAAACCTATATAAGTACTCAGGGCTGGTGAAGTCACGGATCTTCACAGAGAATGTACAACCACCACTTTACTAAATTCGCATAATGCCTAACTACATTCAAGACATTAGTCTTTATATCCACAGGGAATGTAGTCCTTACCTCTCATCAATAGAACTTCTCTTTGCAATAGACAGAGACCTTTACAGAAAACCACAACCAATCAAAATGCAGAGTTGTGGAGTCCAATTCCAATGAATAAATCTACAACCACTTGTTTAGCTAAGTGGAAGAGGGGTACACAGATTTTAAGTGCCAGAGGATTAGTGAATCTACTAGTAATGTCAGAATCTACACCTACAAAGTCTCTCCAACATGACTCCCTAAACATGAGCTACACTGGGGCAATACCAAGAGACATACCAAAGTGGATGGGAGAAAGGCCACAAGGTCTCAGTGCTACACAACAAACTACAGGCAACTGAGGATGCTGAGAGTGGGAGAAATAGTCTTCTCCCGGAAAGAGGACAACAATTGGTTATCAAATGGTCAGTCCTTTTCACATACAAGTGATATTATATAGAATGATCTGATTATAGTTAGAAATACATATATGGAGGGGTAAATGGGAAGGTTTGGAAGGAGGAAAGGGAGAGAAGAAGTGAGAAATGATTAATTATATTATAACTTCAAGGATGGAAAAAATGCTAGGGCTCAGCTCCATTTTATTCAGTCAGGATCTTTTCCTGAAGGAACGGTCCTGCCTCCAATTAAAATGGGTCTTCCTACATCTATTAACATAATGAAGATAATCCCTCACAGACCTTCTCAGAGGCTAACCTTAATCTAGATAATCTCACACAAGTGGGATCAGAGACTTGTCTCCTGTGATAGTGTAGATTCTATCAAGTTGACAGTTAACACCAAACACCACACCATGTTGAGGAACCTGACAGAAATCATTAACTGTAAACCAGCATGGAAAATCATGTTAGCACTCTGCTAGGTGAATATTGGGATGTGGTGGGAGCTGGTTAGGAAAGCAAGAAAAGGAGAAAAGAACCTTTAAAATATAAAATTTAGTAAAATTGTCCCTGTCTTTTGCTTGTCATATCAAGAGCTGATTTTCCAAAGTACCATTTGAAATGTCCACTTAGTACCCTGAGAGATTTGGGCTGATAATACGAGCTTTTCAACAGAGAAACTGACAGCATTCCAGGACTGCTCTTCCACCCTTTGTTTTTATAGAGCATGTGAAGAAGGACAAGAAAAAATGTGGTTCTGTGTTATTAATTCACTTAATCTGAAACAGGAAAATAATGACAAGAAGTCTCTAAAGGCCAGTGATGTGACATAGTGAGTGAAAGTGCTTGCTTAGGAAGCCTGACAACCCTGAATTCAACCCCCAGAACTCAAGTAAAGGAGGAAAGAAAGGGCTGGCTCCCAGGAGTCATGCTCTGTCCTCACATGCTCTGAGTGCCAAGCAGGCAATCCCCTACTCTCTCCTCCCCTCCCCCTCCCTCTCAGAATAATAACATAATTTTAAATGTTTTAAAACCAGAATCCCTAAAGAATTTAAGTAAACAATGTCAACTGTCCAGTACAGAAAAGCAGAAAGCAAGAGTTACTCCCAGGGGCTGCACCCGAGAGACATTTTTTCTCACACACTTGATGCATCCAACTCAAACTCTGAATTTAAAATTTTCTAATGGAAATCTTCCCTCCAGTAGTCAAGGAGGCTAGCAGCCAGAATCACTGGGATCAAATGTTCCTCTCCACAGCAGGTGCTCTAAGTAAACCGAGGGAAGCACTGACCAGTGTGGAGGAGACGCCTGACCACTTCAGCTATCTAAAATGAATAATGACTCTCCTCAACCCCAGAACATGTAAGTCTAAGTTGTAAACAAGTAAATTTAAAATAAACGACCTGGCAAATTTTCTATTTGCCATCATTGCCCACGAACTTTAAAATTCAAATATTTCAGGGACAGCCATTTTCAATTTTTTTGTTATCATCTTGCAGATTATTTCCAGACTTTAATTGATTTTTTTTTCTATTTCCATAGCATTATAGTTGAAAATACACACAAGAGTGTTTGTAGAGAGCTTTGCTTTAGGTACTATTGGCTAGAAACACTGTTAAAGTATTTCTTTTCTAGCTAGCCCTTATTATGAAATGGGATGGCATTATCATAGAAAATCACACCAACCTTCATTTTCTCCAGCTCAGAACAGCCAACACAGGTGAAGGAGGAGAAGATGAGTACAAAGTGTGTATATCAAGACTGAGTGCTTGAGTAATGAGCTGCCTCTACACATCCGAATCAGGCTCTGCATGGTGGAAAGAGGAGAAGAGAGAAGAAAGGGAATTCTGTCTGTGCTGAATCAGTAGTTATTAAACACAGTTATCAACCAGAGATCTTCAGCTTAGATCTCCAATCTATCAGACTGGAGAGATACACAAGAAGCAAACTAGAAGACATTTGAGGATGTGGGAGTAGGTTAAGAGCAGAATTACAAAGAGGAATGTCAACCAACAGTATCCTCAAAGTTGCTAGACTTCTCTGTTAGGCAGTAGAGTTTAGTGCTTCTGGGGTAGCTATAGGGTTTGCTGAAGAAGGAACATACTCCAAGATTGGCTCCGTATGAAAGAAGTGAAGAGCCAGTTTTCATGGTTCAGCTGCACTACAGGAACACCAACAATGTCTACAATACTTCATCTGAATTGGCTTTGGTACATTCCAATATAAGCCTGGTTCAAACTCCAGCTCTATGTGTACAGAAAGAAAGCACAGCTGAATAAAACCAAACAAAAGCATCACAAGCTTGTGTGTTTAGGATGAGTGGAAAGCAAATATGAAGACCAAGGGGGTAGGAAATGTGATTCAGTTTCCAAAAATCTCATAAAGAAGAGTCAAAGAATCAGAGAAATCTGACCACAAAAGAGCCAAGAAGTGCCTCACTGGGGCTGGGAGACAGTTTGGTTGGTAAACTGTGTATCACCTAAGCAGGAGGATCTACGTTCAGTCCCCAAAGCCCTCCTTAAATGCTGGATTGGTGACATGTGCTTGTAATCTCAGCATTCGGGAGGTGAAGACAGGCAGGTCCCTGTTGTTCATTGACCAGGCAGCCTACCCAAATCTAGAGGTTCCAGAGAAAAGTAAGAGAGATTCTCAAAACCCAAGGTGGAACAACACCTGGGGTTGATATCTGCCCCCTCCATGCACATACACACCCTCGTGTGTGCATGAGCACACACATGCCCCCCCCACCCACACACATTCATACACAAACTGCTTCATTGCCACATGCCACAGGTGCTGACTGAGGCATCAGCACTCAGCACTGAGTGAACAAAGATCTTGATATAGTATTTAGAGATCTTGGTATTTTTTTCCCTGGGTCTCTGAAGAAGTACTGGCTTCATGACATGCACCTGTGTTTTAGGCACAGGAGCATAAAGTGCTAGTGGAGCTAGAGTGCAGGTTATAGCTAGGATGTAGCCTGAAACTAAAATGTTGTCCCACTTCTTCAAGTTCTCCTGACAAGATTAATACAAAGACATGCTTGAAACATTATAATATCTTAAGGTTGTCCATATTGTTTGCTAACAAGAGTTTCTCCCAAACAAATCAAGACTAATTGTTACTGGGACTGCATAGACCATAGCATGCCCCCTGTTCTCAGGAAGTGCTGGTAGACACACTTGGTTCTGCCTTGGAATAGCCGCAATTCGGGCTGTTCCCTGGACATTGTGTCGTTTTTCTCTCCAGTGATGTTCTTTTCTATGTTGCTGCACTACCACCGCTTCAACAGTTTCCCCCAAAGTTCCCCAAAGCCTCCAGCTAAAATTGAGTTTGAACATTGCCAATAGACTTGTCTACTGCTATAAAGCAAGAGCTTCTAGTTCTCGACAACAATAAGTACCTGTCCATGCTATGACCTCTCCAACTCCCTCTCTCCTTCACCTCCTCTCAGGCTCTGCCAGTCGCTTCTGCCTTGAGAAGTGAGTGTTCACTCAAGGACCTGGTAGTTCTCGGACCCAGGTCTCTATTCCTCCTGCCATTGTTTGAGTCTTGGGGGGGGGGGGGGCTCTACTAGTTTATGCAACGTGGCCAAACTGCATGACTGTCCATGTACTTGGCAGGGAATAATTACCCTTTTATAAAGTGTGTCTCATTCTTGCCACATGAAACTGGTTAAAAAAAAAGTGAATACATCAGAATTTTAAGCCTCACAGGTAGCAGCCGTCACTAGTTTTCAGCCACAACTGGCTATTGAAATTTCAACAAAATTAGGTAAATTTAAAACTTAGTTAGTCTGGCTCACCAGTCATATTCCTCTTTTCAAAATGCTTTGCTTTGCTTTTAGTTGATAATCATTAACACATATTGATGGAGTACACATGTGTTTATGGATACATGCATGCATTGTGCAATGACCAAATTAGGCTATCTAATATATTACCACCCCAAATAGTTAACCATTTGTGCTGAGAACACTTAGAATCCATTCCTTTAGGTATTCTGAAATACACATCATTATTAACTGTGGTCACATGCAATGCAGTGAAACCTACTCTCCTCTGCAGCTGAAATGCTGCTGCCCCTCCCCCAGCCTCTGGAAAATCTGTTCTTCTCTGTTTCATGCAGTTTTTGCATATGGCATTATGCGGTACTCATCTCTCTGCACTTCATTTATTTCATTTATCAAAATGTCCTCTAAAGCTGGGCGGTGGTGGCACATGTCTTTAATCCCAGCAACTCGAGAGGCAGAGGCAGGTGGATCTCTGTGAGTTGAGGCCAGCCTGGGCTACAGAGCGAGTTCCAGGAAAGGCACAAAGCTAAACAGAGAAACTCCAGAGAAACTCTGTCTCAAAAAACAAACAAACAAAAAAGTCCTCTAGGTTTATCCATAGTGTTGCAAGTGACCGAACTTCTTGCTTTTTAAAGGCTGAATTGTATTTCCTTGTATACAGATAATAGCGCATATTTAAACTCATCCATCTACTGACAGGGACCTACATTGTTTCATACTTTGGTTATTTTGAGTGTTCCTATAATGAACATGAGAGCATAGACATCACTTCAGCCAACTCATTTCAGTTTCTTTGCATACATACTCAGGAATAAAATTGCTAGACATATGCTGATTCTATATTTAGCTTTTGAGCACTCTCCACACTGTTTTCCAAAATTACTAAACTAATTTACAACAATACCAAGACTGTGCAATTCCTTTTTCTCTACACTCTCACCAACATTTATTGTCTTTCATATTTGTTTATTTGTTGAAAAAAAGTTTCTCTGTACAGCTCAGGCTACCTGGGATTTTATATATAGCCAGGCTAACCTCGAACAGTCAGGCCACCTGCTTCAGCTCCCCAAGTAGAGGGATTACAAGTATTGACTAAATCACTCAACCTCTTTTATCTTTTTGATAGCCGTCGCTCTAAGTATTAATTGATACCTCATTCTGGATTTAATTTGTAGTTCTCTGTCAACTAAAGATGTTCAGTACTTTTTCATGGATTTTGGGCCATTTGTATAAAAATATTATGAAGTTCTATGTAAGTCATCTGACAGTCTTTGTTTCCTTTTTAAGTAACTTAAGTGGTGACAAACTCAGATTTTCTTTTGTTTGAGAAAGTCATTATCCATCCTTCATTTCTGAAAGACAGAACTGTTAGGTAACGTATTCTCAGCTGACAGGTTTTTTTTTCCTTTGGAGATATTGAATAACTTAATCCACTCTCCGTTGGCCTACAAGGTTTCTGCTAAGAAACCTCCTGATAGTCTAATGACAATTACATTGTAGGTGGCTAATCATTCTGATGCTGCTTTCCACACACTCTGTCTTTAACTCTTGAAAATTTCATTGGGGTGTGTTATTTTATTTCTTTCATGCTGGGGATTGAACCCAGGACCTCATGCTTGCTAGAGAAGCACTCTACCACTGAGCTACAACTTTATCTTTATCACATGTCCTTATGTGGATATCTGAAATCAGACTATCTGGTGGTCTTTGGACTTCATGGATATGGTTTTCTATTTCTTATCACAGAGTTAAAGAGTTTTCTACCATTATGTCTTCAAGTACATTTTTCTGTCCTTCTTTCTCTTCCCCTGAATAATAATGTGCATTATTTTCTTTGCTGAGGTCATACAACGCTCATAAGTCAACTTTACTCTTGAATTCTTGTTTCTTTCTTCTTCAGCCTTAAATTGTATAACTCCTGGACAGTCATCTTGATTTCACTATTCTGTTTTACTAACTTTCACCTCTGTTGAGAACTTTTATTGAATCCGGGTATATATTCCACTGCCATTATTTTTTATTTGTACTTTTCAAATTTTTCTTTTTGCTGCAGTTCTAAGTTTATAACCACATCTTAACATCAATGAACATGTCTCTGGCAATTATTTTAAACTACAGGGTAAACTATAGTCTTACCTGCCAACTTGACACAGCCTAGAGTCATCTGAGAGGAGATCCTCGGATGTGCACATTAGCATTCAGTAATATCAATGGTATACTTAGCCAATATCATTTCCAACTCCCCAGAAATATGCACAAATGGAACAAAACAAGTAAAAAGATAACAATTAGTCTAAGTCATAGATTTAAGAATCCTTCTCTAATAATACTTTATTATTGATTTTTGTGGCAAAAAAAAAAAAGCCTACAGCTTTTTAATACAGAACCTAGGTTAGATACTTGTGAGGAAGCAACTATTTGGAGAGGAGTTTTGATCCAAGAGTACCAACAATTACAGTAGAATCATAACCTACTTTAAGATGTCATCCATTCTTTCCCTTTATTTCCAAAATTTCCATAAAGGATTACTAATATGAAAGTCAAAAAAAGTTATTCCCCAGAGTTAGCTAAAAAACATCTTTGAAATTTAAATTTAACTTGAAAATAATCACTGGCAGTAAGTACCCAGTGGCTGAAAACGGCAGTTAGAAGCGCTCCTGCAACATGGCTTTATGATGGTGAATCTGAGAAACACTTCAAGCATTAAATACAAATTTAAAACACCCCTCTTGGGGAGCTAGGCAGATGACTCAGCCAGAAGAGTGCTTACCGCACAGGCATGAGGACCTGAGTTCAGATCCCAGGCACCTATCATAAAAGCGGGGTGTGGTAGCATGCCCCTGTAATCTATTACTGCAGAGATGATCCAAAGATCATAAAAGCGGGGTGTGGTAGCATGCCCCTGTAATCTAATTACTGCAGAGATGGAGACAATAGAGGCGGATTCCTGGGGCTTACTGGCCAGTCTAATGGAATCATTGAGCTCTAGGTTCAATGAGAGACCCTGACTCAAGAAATAAGGTGGAGAGTGATAGAACAAGACACAATACATCGAAATCTACCCCCACACCCCCTCAACAGGTTTCCTCATTCTCCCACCACACAAGCACCACACACAAATAGATAAGTAAAATACAAAATATAAAACCCCCAACCCCTTAATCGACTTAAAGAAAGCACAGAATAGGTAGACCTGTGATTTTGTACAAAGTGAGGGCTTGAGCTAATACCCCTTTAAGATCCCTAGCTGGGACTCTCATTTAAATTCCCCTTTCCATTTCACAGCTGTTGCAATGTTTTCCAAAAAGACTCTGGAGCTTAATTTGGATTTGAGCACTTTTGAGCCCACATGGACCTAATGAGAAACCGCACATCAGCAGTCTGGTATCACTTACACATCCTTTCCTCAAACAAATCATCTAATACCTCTTCTGTGAGGCAATGAATTTATTAAAGACAAATAGTCAGGCCTGTCGGCAAAGCCTGCAGAATGCAGCATTTTGACTAAGTGACATTTAGCTAAGTTGTAACTCTAATGGCAAAGAAAACAGTAGCAGCTCAGTGCTTAAACCTTGGTCCCATGGTAGATATCATTTCCAATATCCTGCACAAACTCTTTGAAGGGTTTGAGGCCTGACAAACCCCAAAGGACTTCTTCAAAATGAGTCAGTGGTAAGGAAGCATCAAGCAAATTTATTGGTTATCGTCTCCCATGATTGCATAAAAAAATAAAATTAAAAGGAAGCCTCAGAAGGGTACTTTATCAAGCTTGGTAATGCCATCATGGCTGACAGTGAGGTCATAAAAGCATATTAGTGACCCCCCAATGGAACATGTTTACTGGTGAAGTCAGAAAGATTGATTGTTTTAGCCAGGACGTGACATTTGAGTTCAACATGCTGCCGCTATGAGGCTGTGACTGACGCATCTCACGCAGGATGCACAAGGTTGAAAACAAGGCTCACTTATGATCCTAGTAGACCACCATTTCCTCATAGGAGGCTCTGAAACACAGAATAGACTGCTCTCCTAGAGTTGTCTCCATACCACTTATTTAATTCGGCCAGCCCTGTGGTGAGGTTCAGGTCAGCCAAGATGAGCCTGCTTCACACATAGAACAACTCCCAGCAGAGCCTAGCTGACCGTGGGATTTCTCAGAACCCCCCGACTCTGTCATTTATTACAGTCAAGATTAGTTTCTGCCTTGTTCCATTTGCACTGCTATAACAGAATGCCTGGGATGGTATAATTCATAAACAGAAATTGATTTCCTGCGGAGGCTGGGAAGTCCATGATCAAGGCATTAGCAGGTTTAGTATCTGAACTGTTCCTCATAGATGGGGCTTCTTAAGTATTCTCACATGGTGAAAGAGTCAGTAAAACAGAAGGAGGTCTAGAATGCTCTCACCAACCTCACTGTCTCTTTGTACCACCACACAGGTGATGAAGGTTCAGTATATGGATTCAAGGGGAAACATTAGGACCACAGCAGCTTCTTGGAGGATGTGAGAATTAATATGACTCCCTCAGAAAACAATACATTGAACTAAACTGCCATGCAAAGGTCTCCTAGGACTCTCACATCAATTCTGTGGAGGAGGTTTACTACTCTCCTTATCTTATAAATGAGGAAACAGAGGCTCCATGCTCACCAGCAACTCAGTCTGACAATGATCCGGACACAGCCTCTATGTCTTCCTCATCTGTCCCATGGTCAAGGGTGACCTCTACTGAAAATGGTCTTAGAAACAAATAAGACGTCTAACCAGCACAGCTTCTCCATACACTCAGGTTCCTCTTAAATAGAATTAATTAATCAAAAAATAGTTTAAAAAAAAAACTCCCAAAAGCTTTCTGTCCATGTGTTCATCAGGAATTTATATATTTATGTATTTAAGCATGATCTAATTTGACATTGTTAACATGTGAATTGGATGCATATATTCATCCATAGAGACAGGGCAACAGTTGATGGCTTCTCTATGGTCGTGAGATTAGGAAATGATGGAACCTAGATCAGACATAAAGCTTAAATGGTTATTAGAATGAGCTGTAATTTTAAAAGAAATGAAAAGGAGTGAAATTTTAAAATTACCTGTCATCTCACTAGTGCCTTATGACTAAGAAGCTCACTAAGACATCTTTCCCTCCCTCCCCTGCAGTAGAGATAGTGCAGATTCAGAGACCAGGAAGAGACAGGCTCTTCCAGATTCTCTTCCATTGGAATCAGCTTCACGCCCACCTGAATGGGGAAGCTGCAAGGATGCCAGGGACAGCAAAAACCATTTTACTTAGAAGATAGAGCTGGCAACAAGATGAAAAGGGGACCCCCTTCAAACTGGATCCTGCCTCAACTTCCTTGACCATCAGATTCAGCTTCCTTCCCCTTCTACCCCAGCTAGCTAATGATGATATCTGTAGCATAAATGGCATTAGCAGTTTGTAGTCACATTGTTGGAAACTGTCATCCTGATCAAGTGTAGACATTGCTGGCAAAGCCAAGCTCCACTGGATGTGGCTATCAGGTTAACACTATGAAGAAAGAACTGAGACTGGATTTGGGTATGTGCTTTGGAAACAGCTGGAAACAGTTTGGAGGAAAGCTGTAGTGAAGCACAGAAGGCAAGGACTTGCCCAAAGGCACCATTGTTGCATCCCTACTTTGAGCTGATGTGCTTGTGTGTGTCTCTTTCCAGCTGGAGGAGTGTTGTTCCTTCCTAAACAGAAAACTTAAATTACCTTCTATTTCCTAAAATGGGTTTCTTCTTTGTTTCAGCACATTGGAGCCACTTCCTGCTACTTTTTTCTATAGCATTATCATCTTCCACCATCCTACACAGATATGTGTTTACTCTAGTTGCTTTATTGATCTAGTGCTACTACCAATCAGTACCTCCACAAGTACTTGAAGAACTAGTAATGGATGTCTTAGGAGACTGAAGCACTTGAACTGAAGACAACATCTTGGTAACTTTGAAAACTACATAACAAAATAGTCAGGCTAGGAAAGTAACAAATAGACATTTATCTCTATGTTCTAAGGCTGGTTTCAAGAATAAGGTGCTGGCAGAGCTTGTATGTGGTGGAAATCCACTCTTTTATTTGAGAGTGGGTGCCTTCTCTGTGTGTCCCCAAATGACAAAGGGTTGAGGAGGAAGAAAGGCAGCTCTCTCTCCTCTCTGCTCATAATTTCTCGTATCCAGAGGTGTCTCAGGAGGAAATGTCGAAGTGACAAAATTCAAACTTTTATACATCATATCATTAATTTTTTCCTGACTAATATCAATCCTGACATTCATTTTTATACAAAACTATTGTAAAGGATTCTTGTAGCTAGCCAAAACATGTCTAATACGGAGTATCCAATAATAGAGATTATCAGATGAAGGGTTAATGCATGCTAAGAGATATTGAAGGAAATCACTGGTAGCAATTACATGGCTATTAGAATATACTGTAATTTTGAGATGAAGCGGTGAGAAGCCATGAAAAGGCAGAAAATTTTAAAATTACCTTTCACCTGTTTATAACATCACACACACAAAGAAATAAAATACTATAAAGGTTCGTGGTTTGGAGTTTTCTTAGTAAAAGAAGATGTTTGTTGAAAACAGATGGCAAGAAAAGAGAGCAGCAGACCTTGGGGGATGCTGTGTAGCAAGCTGCCCACTGGGGGCCTCTCGGAGCGGTAGTTAGAGCAAATGGCTCAGGGCGGGAAGGTGCTTGGGTCCCAACTCATGCAGAACGGTTCTCGCCAGTGAGAAGGTGTGTGTGGATGTGTGTCAGATGATGCCTTGGGGAAATCATTTAACCTCCCTGAGACTCAGCTAAGCCAACCATAAAACTTCCCTGGAAAGGAAAACTGGCATCTGAGTTATTTGTTGCCAAGAAAGAAGAAGAAAAGAAACCCACTTTACTATCTGAATGCCCTCTTCCCTTCCTGTTTGCCATCCTTTGTGGTCTTTCTGTTTATGTAGAATATGCGTTAAATGGAGCAATGCAATGCATGCTGGGTGTTTGTCATTTGCCCAAGGCTGTGTGAGTGCAGCCCCAGATTTGTAAACTTCACAGTCCACTGAAATTTTAAAATAGCATGTTGGGCACATGATCCTGTCAGCTACTCTTGTGTCTTAGCAGCAAAATAAATAAATGAAGGGATGGAAAAATTTGAATGATTTTTTTCAATATTTGAAAAATATAGTTACATAAAAGTTTCACCTCAATATCCTTTTATTTCTTCTTTGGTTATGGCCTGAAGGAACCTATTATGGATTGCCTCCTGCCTAGAGAGTGACATTTTGGAATAGTTGGTCCATGTTGTGCAGATATGAAAAGGCAGTTACTAACATCCCATGCTTTTAGCACAGGCCCAGCTGTAGACATTTAAATTCACACAGGTGGAAGGTGGCACCTCAGGATGGTGCCCATCCAGTGGTAGGTTACAAGGGTGTGCTGACTACAAAACAAACACAGATATGTCTGTAAAGAGACATGAACTAGGTGCCAGGATACTTATATCCAGATGGATTGTTTCCCATTGTGTGAAGGGAAAAGTGAGCTGTTTTGGAGAAATGAAGGCACTTGACAATGAAACCAATTGGAGTAACTTAAGAGTTGTGAGGGAAGAGGATACAGGATCCTTCCTGGAGCACAGCACAGGTCTGCTTGTGGGAAGCATGAGAAGATGGGTATGCTGGATGTCATGGTTTCTGTGTTGGGTAAATTCAAAGGGATTTGGAAGAGAGCAACTTAGAACAGATATGAAACTTCAAGAATGGAAAGGAAAGAATGGGTTAATGTGTCTGAATCCAGGTTTAATGTAACATGGCTGCACTGTTTAACACATATTTTATCAATGCCTCTATTCCTTCAACAGAGGCAAAGTTGAGTAGCAATAGAATAAAACTGATTGACCCAAAATACCCAGAAAGTGTATGTCAACTCAGATCCAGACTATGTCATACAAAAAAAAAAAAACAATTAACATAAATTATGATTAGTATTAAGAGCAGGACTGTAATGTGATAGTTTGAGTGCTTTAGAAAGGCTTGTCATGGTATCTGAAATCTCACGAAGATCATCAGAAAGACAATCCAAATGTGGTAATTCAACCAAAGCATAGCCAGCAAAAGAGCTAAAATGAAAGGAGAGAGAGTGAAGGTCTTTTTGGAATAGCATTGCCACAGCCTTTGACAGTGAAGTTGTCACACAAATATGAAGGGACTCAATGAAAAGGTGAAAGCTATGACAAAGCTGTCATGTGACAGAGATTGGAAAAAAATTTAGGAGAGTTCTCAGTGATCATGGGTATCTAAAGTGGTACAACAGAGCCATCAATCAGCACAGTACCTTAGCCCTTATTTTCCAGATGATGTCCATAGGATCCAGGAGCTTTAGGGAGCCACACCTATCTAGATCCCTGAAGGCGAATAAAATATGCTAAATTATGTAAGTATGTTTTGAATTTGGAAGGATACTATGCTGCCCAAGAACTTTAGGGTTGGTATGTTTTATCACTCTATAAACCTGAGTATCAATTTTCATGATTTAGTCATAAAGATTATATTGTAGAAAATATGGATGGAAAAGTGTTGACTTGTTGAAGCTACAAAAACCATCTTATTCATCAATAAATCCCTCAAGACAGGTTGATGTTGCATAATAAGTGGGTTCTTTCCTAAAACTTAAATGTGTATATATTATTTATAGTGGAGTGATATAAAGAAACTCCAAATAATATGGGTATATGCCATAAGCTTTCCATTCTTTTTTGATAAATGCTATTATAAAATGTGTATATTATACATGTGCTTAGACTTAATCTCACTGATATTTCTTAATGCTTAGTTTCCAAAAGTTATTTAAAACATAATTAAGATAATATGCTAGATTGCAACAGGAAAAATAAGGAAATGAATAAAATACTGAAATGGCACCATATGGTTATGCCATTATAGAGCTCTGTCTGAAGTACAGGCATCTTAGCAAAATGTTGTGAAAAAATAAATCTCTCTTGCCTGCTTAAAGACTTTTATATGAAATAACTAGACAATGTAATCCCATTTCTTTTTCTATCCAACAGTGGTTTAATGAAAAATAAATGTTAAGATAGTACAAGTTAGAAAGTCTGTGATTTAAACTTCACCCCTGCTCGAAGCTCATGCACTCATATGAAGCTAGTTCAGACTGTGTGTGTATGTATGCATATGTGTGTGTTTACGTCTGTATACATGCAGGTTCACATGTCAACCTTGGGTGGCATTCCACAAGCTAGCAATTTACCAACTGAGCCATATCTACATCCCCAATCCAGACTTCTTACACTTCATATATAAATGTGATGTACCTAGACTGGAAGCAGGGTGAGTAACCCACAGCACACAGCAAGCAGGTAGCTTTTAGTTTCAAGTTCACTTATTGTAGCTTCGTTCCTCTTCAAAGACATATAAATGCATCCTATTTGTTTCTTCCATAATTTGCTTCACTATTCCTTCCAGATTGGGAAGGGATGACAGGAAATCTTGGAGGAATTATTAAGACTTTTTAAGGCTATATACAGTCGATAAAACTACATGCTATCTCTCTAGAAACACTAATGTGTGTGTGTGCATGTGTGCATGTGCATGTATGTTTCTGCATAGTACAGAATGAATTCTTCTTCCTGGTATAAATAGACAAAATACAACATTAAAAATACGTTAAGAAGTGAATTTCTACTATGACTTCTCCACGTTATTAGTAATAGTGAAAACTAAACAGTTGTATAAGATATTCCCTGGAAGGACCTCACCAGGAAGTGAGCAGGTACAGCAAGGATCCCAGGCCACTGTCAATTAGGGTTAGCATAGAATTATTTCTACATGATCTAGGCAAATATGGAGTTAGTTGCTGCTGACTCCCAGGTAGGTATCATCTGTGTAGCATGCTTTCTTGCTGGTTTATTTGGCTGCTAACAATTGGCCTTGATGTTCTAGAAACTGCCTCCCCCTTGCAGTTTTAATTTCAGATCTCACCAGGGTATTCCCAAAGTGTAACACCCACTGACCTACTTTGGGATCAGATAGGCAAGTAGCCAATTCACTCAGACAAAATTCTTAGGAAGACAAAAGCATAATCTCCATCTTGCCCTCTGCCCAGTTGATTAACAAATACAATGGCTTCATCCAGAGTTAAAACACTGAAAGTTTTGCCCTGCAGGTTCTTGTCAGTGAAGAAAACCTTGAATTCTGTTTTCTAATCCTCCTGAAATGCCCAGTGGGGAGAAATGATATTTATGGAGGATTGTGTGAAGGACATGAAGTCCATAAATTCCCCTGACTGGTTTACATTTTACCCTTGGATCAAAACAGACTGTGAGAGAGTGATATATTTTAGCCGTTTTGATTGAGACCCTCTGAGGAATTGTTTCCTGCTAAATTGATTTTTGATTATTTTTTGTTTTTAATTGAATTAAGGATAATTGTGAGAAACAGAAAGGCAAGTGTATGTGAGCGAGAAGGAGAGCACAGGGAGCCCATTTATTCTTCATCTGAAGTTCTGCCTTCAGTGATTCTGATTAGGGTGGGGTGCAGAACTCTGTATTTTACCAGGCTTTATGAATGATTTCATACAACTATACAGAAAATACGTTGTGGATGAGACTACCCTCAAGAACCCAGAGAGATAACCTGATAATTAGCTCCAGGAAAAAAATTACATATATATGTATGGTAGATTCTATGTGCAATTTCAGGACCCTCTAAAGTGTTTTCATGAAGGACAAATTAAAACTCTTTTCAGCGAAGCAATGTTTAAGCTTTCCAAGCACATTACATACCACTCTCCAGAAGAGCACAGGAGAGAGATTTTCTCCAGGTTTTGGCGACAGCTTTTCCAGAATAAATAATGGATTTGTTTTCTTCCTCTAATTCTTACAAAATATCATGATAATTACTTTGCAGTGTCTACAAGAAAGCTACTATCAAAACATTCACTTGAGACATTGATGTTTTTCTGCCATGTAGGTCCTTGTCAGGAAAAAAAAAACTGAACATTGAACTTGATGATATATACACAAATTCTGGCACTCTGGAGGCTAAAGCAGGAAGATCAAAAGTTTGAGGCTACCCTGAACTACATACGGCATCCTTTTTCAAAAATAAAAATCAAAAACTTTAGCTCTGTTTAGTTCTGTTCCTGAAATATCCAGTATTTGTTAAATAGCCAATGTTATTATTAATGCATATCTATATTTTATTTCTACATGATCTACCTACTCAAAATTTCCTTTGCTGAAATTCATCCCTGAATATTTTACCTTTTGTGTTGTAGACATTCATGAATAAATAAATATATGATTAATTAAGTTATTCTTTTATATCAACAAATAATTGTCATTTTGCAGTCACCCTAAAAGTACTAAGATGGGTTAGAAAATTGTCATTGTTCTTGTCATGCAGTCCCTTTTGACAGCTGTGAAAACAGAATTTCCACTGCAATGATGGTTTGTGAGTAATACCAGATCTACCCTCTATAATTTTCTAAAGAGAGAAAAACATACCAATACTTTCATATGTTTTATACACAGTTAGATAACAAATTCTTTTACATTTTGAGAAGGGGTCTTATTAAATAGCCCAGACTTATCTGGAACTCATTCTGCTTCCCAGGCTGGCTGAAAACTCAGGGCAATCCTACCCCCATAACTTCCCAAGTACTAAGATTACTGTCAAGTACCACCAAGCCCAGCCTAGATTTAAAACTATTTCAGGCACAAGAAGAAAACTGAACTAGACATAGTGCCCAAGCAGGTAATGACACCTGAAGGAAGCAGGTAGAGTTTCTAGAAATGCAGAAGGTGAACAGTGCATTAGAACTGGGCACCTCAGACGGAGAATCAGTGTCACTATTCAGAAAGAGAGAACAAAGTCTCTCCAGGATTTCAAAGGAACTCATTAATCTAGTTTAGCTGTTGTCCATAGACTGGTATGAACTATGCTATGGGTAGTGGAAGTTAAGTTATATGGCAAGAGGATAAGGATGGTGATGTAATGATGATATCAATTATATCAATGATAACTGTGATGGTTAATGTTAATTACCAACTTAACAAAATTTAAGATCACCTGAGACACAGACTTCTGGGCATGACTGTAGGGATGTTGACTATAATAGCAGAAGGGAGAAAACTGGTTTACTGTGGGTGGTTCTAATCCCTGGTTGGATTCTTGGATTATATAAATAGAGAAAGGGACATGAGCAGATGTATGCATTCATTTACTCTCTGATTCCTGATTGTGGATGCAATACAACCAGTTGTTTCAAATTCCTGCTGCCATGAGTTCCCCACAGTAAGGGACTATACTCTTGGACTGTGAGAAGCTAAAACCTTTCTCCTTTTACTTTTGTCAAGATATTTTATAACAGTTACAGAAAAGAAACTAAGGCAAAAATATGTGTGCTGATTGATGATGATGATGATGATGATGACGACAATAATGATGTCAACATCATTTATGCTGATGGCACTGATGAACATGATGTTGATGAGGTACTTACTGGTGGTGATGATATTGATGGCACTGATGACGCCTACACTGGCTTTTTTTAATTGTCACATGACAAAACTGATTAGCACCTGGGAAAGGAATCTCAATTACAGATTGTCTATATCAGGCTGGCCTGTGGGCATGTCTTTGTGTATTGCATTGGTTAAATTAACTGACGTGGGAAGACCCAGCTCAGCAAGTGGGGGGACACTATACCATAAGGAAAGGTACCAGAAATGTGTAACAGTGGAGAAATCAAGCTGATAACAAGCAAGTGAGCATGCAGTCTTTCATTTCTTTCTGCTCTTGAGTGTAAATATAACGAGCTACTTAAAGCTCCTACCATGTGACTTACCTACTATGATGGACTACAACCCATAATTGTAAGACAAATAACTCTTTTTCCCTTGTGTTGATTTTTGCCAGGTTATTTTATCACAGCAAAATAATTTAAACTAGGACGATGTTCTAGCAATAATGGCTATGATCTGTGCTATTGATGACAATAATTATATCAATGGAGATTATAGCTTTGATGATGGTCTTGATGGAAATGATGGTCATGATGCTGATGAGGTTATTGATGACATCAATGGTAATGATAATGCTAACAATGGCAATGACGATGATGTTGGTGGCAATAAAGACCATATTGTTGTTGAGGTTGTTAATTATGGCACCAATGGTGATCATAATGATGATAATGATGATGCTGATGGTGATAATGATTAAAAAAAACATGGTGATGGCAATAATGACCATAATGTTGGTGATGTTGATGGTATGATGACAGCCACGATGGCTAGAAAGGTTTGCACTTTTCTTGAGATTCTAAGTGACATGAAATATTTCTAAAGCCCATCAAAACTTGGTATAATTTAAGAACTTAAGTCTGCTCAAAATCATTTCTAAGACTGTGTTTTGCCTGCCCAACTCTACCATAGGGTTGGAATTCCATGCATCAACCTGTGTATAAATGTTTAAATCCCTGTCATATTAGCACCGATTTATTTGCAATTAGCAACTCTAAGGTATTTTCAATTCAATTCAGACATTATAAGTTTTCCCTGTGTCATTTGAGGAGTTTTATGAGTATTTACAAATGTTAATGTATAATGGATGTTTACTGTCTCAACCTCCCCATCCCAAATAACTGACTCAGTTATAATTCATATTCAGCCAACAGCTCAGGCTTGTTACTAGCTAACTCTCACATTTAAATTAACCCATTTCTATTAATCTATGTATTGCCATGTGGCTCATGAAGTTATCTGTCCTCTAGCATGTCTTGCTTCCTGGGCAGCTGGCTAGCATCTCTTCTGACTCAACCCTCCTTCTTCTGATCATTCTGTTTGTCTTTCTCACCTAACTTCCTGCCCAGCTACCAGCCTATCAGCTTTTTATTAGCCAATGAGAGTAATACATATTCATGGTGTAGAAAAGAATTGTTCTACAGCATTAGTGAGATATTAATTTTACTTACTTGAAACATAACTTGTATATATTTTACAGTGTAGATCTTTTATCCGTTTTTTTTTCCTTCTGGTAGTTCTTCAGAAGCCACGTCTTATAACAGGAAATATTACTGCAATTCTGATTCTATTTTATTGATTTAGTGTGTGTGTGTGTGTGTGTGTGTACTCATACTTGTACATATGACAAATATAGAGGTCAGAGAACAACTTTTGGGTGTTGATTTCTCTTTCCACCTTGTTGAGACAGGGTCTCTCTGTTTTAGCTCTTGTGCCACATATTCAAAGCTAGATGGCTTAGCAAGCTTCTGTAGAGTTCTTCTGTCTTCCTCCCATCTCATCATAAAAATAGTGGGATTATACATGCATGCCACTACATCTGGCTTTTTATATCAGTTCGGGGTACCAAACGCAGGTGACCAGGCTCGCACAGCAAACACTTTGATCTGCTTTATTCACAAGGTCAGTTTTGTAGTCATTTTAAAGGAATTCAGATCAGCAATATATACTTCTACAACATATGAAAAAGCAATTTGCAAATCAGCCTTACCATATGCACTATCCTAAAAATGCAATGTTAATCAGAATGAAACTATTTAAACTCAGTAGATGAATCAGGATATTCTACTCAGACAAAATGAAAATTATACCTGTGATTTGATAGGAAATTTAAAACAGGAAGAAAAGAACACCTAAAAAATCCTTAAACCAATTAAAAAGAAAACCTTTATAGATTTTAGCCAAATGTCCTTGTCAAATTTCGGTACATAGGTATACTTTGGAAAAGTATGGGAGAGTTTCCTTGAAGCTTCCCTAATGTATCAATGATGGACTGAAGCCCAGAGTAGGCAATGGGTGGTGGGGAGTGGTCAACGATACATATACACATACACACTTGCCACAAGTTCACAGCTTGATGCAGCAACATTTTATTCTTTCTTTTTTGTTATTAGTCTGTATTAGTTTTACAGAGCAATGAGTTTCATAAAACAATTCTGTTCAAGTATATTAGTTATTTTGATTACGGTCACGCTCCCCTGTGATCTTCTCTTGTCCTATCCTAGTCTTCACCCTCCCTATAACCCTCTCTTGTCCCCTCCTAGTCTTCTTTCTCTTCCCAAAGATTCTTCTTTCTATTTTCACATCATACATACAGGTATACAGTTGAATTTCCACATACAAGAGGAACTTCATGATGTTTGTCTTTTGTGTCTGCAAGGCTGATTTTCTACCCAGGAATTAGATAGTAAAGCTCATTACATTTGCTTGTTCCATTATTTAAAAGCATTCCACAATGACACATTAGTGCTGTCACCTGGCTATAGTAAGTTTGCCATACTTCAACATAATCAGAGCTAAAGGGTAACCTAGCAGTTGGTGCTCTGCCAAGCTGAAAATAACATTTAACAGACTCTTAATCTATTGTATGGGTTATAGTCCTCAAGGGTGCTGTTGTAGTCCATGGATTTTAAAAATTAGAACAAAGGGTCGTTTTTTGCTGAAGATTCGTAGGTGGTAGTGTTATTATTGTGGCTTTCAAAAGCAGACCTTCACTAAGAAGCACAGTATTTCAATGTACCTGTGCAAATAAGGATAGACTTAATAGAAGACAAGAAGCAGAAATCCAGAAAACACAGTTTCATCCAAAAGATGCTGGTTAACCCAAGACTTTTTAAAACTAGCGTTTTTAAAAAGAGACATGGATATTTCCTTAAGATAAACTTATTCCTTCAATATTATAACATTTACTTTGAGGAGAATAAGAACAGGACAGCATGTGGTTGACATTAATTTCTATTTGTTCTTTTTTCTAACTTTTTAAATATAAATTTTATTATAAAAATCTTACAAGTAAAAACATCACACACAGAAATTAACCAGACCCAAAGTATATTCATCAATGACCTTCTGCACAGATAGACTAATCATCCTGAATCTGTGAAGCTTCACATTGGGTTTTATACTTTCACTATCAGATATATTTTTATGCACTGATCCACCATCAAAACAAACAAACAAACAAACAAACAAAATAATTCCTGACAGTGTTAGAACTAGAAATGCAAATTTTGGCTTTTCCACTGAATACTTGAATAAGTATTCTGAGTAAGAAATTGTGGGAGTAGAGCAGGTTTTTGTTTTATATGTTAGGTGCTCCTTTGCCCATGAGCATGTGTATTTATACTGTGCCTGGCATATGGATGCTTAGATTCTAGCATGTTTGGCTATATTACTTTTTCAGACAAAGGACAGAACCACATCTATTTTTTAACAGTATTCTCTTAGCACTGGCCCTAATGAGTACTAAGTTAACTAAGGAAAGAATTAATTTGTGAATCTAGTTGAGACAGGCCACTGAAAGGACTTTGATCAGATCACCATGAAGTGCTAACAAAGGTGCACTTGAGTCCTTTGACTTCATTTCAGTTTGCTTTGTAGCTCACAGAGACAAATGTTAGCATTGCTGTCCTCTGAGTCCTTATATGTTCATTATTCTTTTTTTTTTTTTTTTTTTTTTTTTGGTTTTTCGAGACAGGGTTTCTCTGTGTAGTTTTGCACCTTTTCCTGGAACTCACTTGGTAGCCCAGGCTGGCCTCGAACTCACAGAGATCCACCTGGCTCTGCCTCCCGAGTGCTGGGATTAAAGGCGTGCGCCACCAACGCCCGGCTTATGTTCATTATTCTTATCTGAATCTATCATGGTATAAAACTGGAATAGTAACCCTTATTTTAAAAAATATATTCAAAGAAATAAGTTTGAATCAAATTATCAAGCAAAATTTAGTAAACAGTAAAAAATTAAACTTTTCTTTGTTCTGTGCCATCTGAAATCTATAGGCCAGAAATTCAAATGTCAAGGTGTCAATAAGGATGTGTTATCTGCAGGATGTAGAAGATACTTCCAACCCCTTTCACTTTCTAAAGATCTACTGCCACATGCCAGTCTTTGTCTTAGTTGTCACAGCCTTCTCCAAACAACTCTCTGACTTTTCACTAGCCATATTGGATAATGGCCCCACCCCACACCATCTGTAATGACCATGTATCTTAACAGGTCAAGTTCATCTTCTGAGATCTTAGGGATTGGCAAAATGCCTTATCACTTGTCTGTGGAGGGGAGACACAGTATAATCCACAGTAATCGATAAATAAAGTTCCCTCCCAGCTGTGATTGTTCCCCTATTTCCTGTTTTATTTCTCTGGGTAGCAGCTATTACAGCCTAGCCTACCTGTTCTTTCTGTTTGGTTCAGACAGGATCTGAATCACTGCCTGAGATGTATTTTGTAACCTAAATTGGCCATTAGCTCATAGACAATCCATGCTTCAGCTTCCAAAATGCTGAGGTTAAAGGTGTGATCCACCATACCTGATACAACCTAGCAAATCTCATTCATTACTACATTTTATTTCTACAAATGTGCTGTTTCGTTTTTTGTCAGCTTGACATGTTACAGTTAACTAAGAAGAGGACTCCTAGGTGAGACATTACCTCCATCAGATTGCCTGTAAGCAAGCGTGTTGGGCATTTTCATCATTAGTGACAGATTTTGGAGGGTCCAATTCACTGGGGGCATGCCATCCCTTGGCAGGTGGTACTGCATGGTATAAGAAAGCAGGCTGAACAAGTGACGAGGGAGAAAGGCAGAGGGCAGCATTCTTTCGTGATTCTGCTTTGGTTCCTTGACTCCAAGTTCCTGCCTTAAGTTCTTACCTTGATTTCCCTCAATTATGGAGTCATTCTGAGAATTGTAAGTGGAAATAAACTCTTTCCTCCCTTCATGGTTTTGGCCATAGTCTTTATCATAGCGACAGAAGCATAACTAAGACAATATTCTTCTCTATCTTATTCTAAACTCATTTCCCCAAATCAAAAAGCAGGGACTGAATGAATAACCATTGAATGAAGGATCAATATCCACATCACAAAATAAACATCAGCAGTTGCTAAGGGCTAAGAGACAGAAATAACAAAAATTTCCATTCTGAAGCATTTTCCGGTGAGCAGTAGCTTTCTTCTGCCTTTTCTCCTTTGATTTTTGCAATAATCCAGACAGGCAAACAAGGGAAGTGTTACCTACTTTTTAACATGGGAAAACTGAAACTCCAAGAGGTGGCTCACTCAGCTGTGAACAACACAGGCAGAACATGAAAGCAGGCCTTTTGTCTCTGTTTCTCTTTTCATTTCCTTTTTCCCCCCTGAAATCTTATGTCAAACAAACTTACAACCCTGTTGTGAGGTGCGCTGTACATGGGAAGGATGAATAAGTAGAGTGTACTGCACGCTCTGTGTCAGATGAAGACTAAAAGTTGGATCTTTCTCAAGGTTGCGAGACTCATTAAATCTGAGTTTGCTCATTTCATTTTCGTTTTCCACAAACTCAATGCACCTTGGCGCTGGACTTTCTAACTAATTGGTACTGTTAATTGTCAAGCAGAATGACAATTGAGGTGACAAAGTTTCCAAGGTGGGCTTCCCCTGAGAACACACACTGCTTAAAGGCTTTCCTTCCTTTTTAGACTTGTTATCAAGAGGTTTTGTGGTTTGTTTGTTTTTTTAATCAGTTCAAGGACATTGATACATTCAGTAGGTGCCAGAATGCGGTGTCAATGAGATTATGAAACTGATTAAACCAGAAATAGCAAAAAAAAAAGTTTCCACATAATAAAAATTGTAATGTTATAAGAACCAGAAGAAATAACTAGAAGAAAATAATAAAATAAGTTTCCTTTATTCGCCTGTCATTTTATTATTAACAGGTATAATACACTCAGTTAGAACTCACTTTTCAAACTCCCTTCCCCTAGCCAACAAATTTTTTTTTTTTTTTGTTTTGTTTTGTTTTGTTTTTCAAGACAGGGTTTCTCTGTGTAGCTTTGCGCCTTTCCTGGAACTCGCTTTGGAGACCAGGCTGGCCTTGAACTCACAGAGATCCGCCTGCCTCTGCCTCCCGAGTGCTGGGATTAAAGGAGTGCGCCACCACCGCCCGGCTAGCCAACAAATTTTTAACACGGTCTCCTAGCTGCTGACTTGTGAGCTTCACAAAGTATGTTAGCTTTGAGAAATAAAGGCAAGAGCCAAGTTCAGCTCTTGGTTGTCTTATTTCTGTGTCGCTATTACCTTGACTGAGCCATTTAACAATTTAATTTTATTGGTTTTATCCACAGAACTATTTCATGGATAATCTTGCCATTTCTTTCATACATGTATACAACATGCTGTGATCATATACACCCCTCTCCATTATTCTCTCTTACACCTCCTACTTCTACTGCCTCTCTCCTATTTTCATTCCTCGTGTGTGTGTGTGTGTGTGTGTGTGTGTGTGTGTGTGTGTGTGTGCAGGTCCTGTTCAGGCAAACACATTAGTTAGCTTTACAAAGTAGCAGATTTTCTTCTGGCATTTCATACATACTTGGTTTCAGTTGAGCCTCCCCACTCAGTCCTCTCTCCCATCCATCTCCCTGCTCCCCATACCGGCTTAAACCCTTCTTCAGTATTCCCCCTTCATTTTCAAATCACAGGTGTCCTATTGCCCCTCACCTCTCTTCCTTGAGACCTCTGTTTTCTCCTTTCATGGGTCCCTTGATAGTTTCCTGGTCTCTATACACACTCACTCACACATTAAAAACAAATAAACAGAAATTAGAAACGGGGATCCACATAGAAGAAAGAACATGCAGGGTTTGTTTTTCTGACCCTGAATTTGTTTTACCTTCCTTAATATAATCTTTTCCAATTTCATTAAGTTCCCTGAGATTTTCATAATTTCCTTTTTCTTTATGGCTGAATGAAAGTCCACTGTATACCTTCACCACATTTTTATCACCTGTTCCTCTGTTCTTGGGCTTCTAGGCTGATTTCATTTCTTGACATTGTGACTAGAGCAGGGATAATAAACATGAATGAGCAAGTATGTGGTAGAACATAGAGTCCTTTGGGTGTGTGTGCACGAATAGTATAGCTAGATATATGGTAGTTCTGTTTTTTGATTTGTGAGAAACTTCCACACTGATTTCTACACCAATTTACACTCCCACCAACAGCGAATAAAAATTCATTTTTTATATTCCCTGGTCAGAATTTTTTGTCGTTTGTTTTCTTGATGATAGCCATTCTGACTGAGATGAAATGGAATCTCAATGTGGCTTCAATTTGCATTTCCCTGATAGCTAAGAATGTTTAACAATTTTTAAAATAATCATTAGCCATTTATATTTCTTCTTTTGAAAATTCTCTATTTAACTCATTTACCCATTTTCTTCTGTGTAGTGCGTGTGTGTGTGTGTGTGTGTGTGTGTGTGTGTGTGTGTGTGTGTGTTATATGCACATATGAAGGCGTGTGCAGCTATGTATGTTCAGAGGACAGTAAAAGACATTGGATGCCTTGCTCTGTCACTTCCACATTATTCCTCTGAGACAGGGGTCTATCTCCGAACGTGAAAGCGCTAGGCTTGTAGCCAACAAGCCCCAATGATCCTCCGATCTCTGACTCCCACGGTGCTGGGGTACCAGGTATGCACACAGCCATGCCTGTCATTAGCCTGTTTTTTATTAGGTCATTTGTTTTCATTTTTAAACAATCTCACTAATTCTTTGAGACTTTCCTACATGTATTTCGAACATATTTACCCCCGTCAGTTCCTCCCTTTGCCTCCTTCTCAACCCTCCCATCCCTTCCCACCCAGCTTTGGATTTTTTTTTTTTCGTCTTTCCCCATTGAGTCCAGTTTGTAAAACCCAGCTAGTCTTAGGACTGGGGCCTGCCCTGGTGTGTGGTCATCCAGTTCTTGTACATTCTAGATATTAATCTTTCGTCAGATTTCCTTTGCTGTACAGAAGCCTTTTAACTTCATGATGTCCTATTTGTTGACAGCTTGCCACAGTATTTTTTATAAAAGCCATTAGAACTAATACAGTTGAGCTTATCTTGTAAATAATGAGATGATTGTAGATACACAATTATTTTAGCGTGGAGCCTAATGCTCTAAATCATTATATCCATGTAATCTATAGTATAGAATTGCCAGCTATGGGTGTTTTATTATTGCTTGTCTAAGCAATAGAACCCTAGTCTTCCTCCAGGGCTAGTCTGGGTAACATTCTTCTAATTGCCAACATTATAGCTACTCCTTTGGTCTATTTGTTCCTTGGTGACAATATTTTTCACAGACTGACTGGCCTTACAACCAATATCTGCATCTATAATTGTTGTCAGTTAAAGGAGTGATAGACTCTCACAATTGTAACACAACAACAGCTTGCAGAAGTAAACCCTCCTTACAAAATGTGTGTAGTGTTTTAATTTAAATGCCTTATAACTTTCCTGTCTCTCTTACCACCTTATGAAAAGCTACATGACAGAGAAACTGAGAGAAAGAATGTTGATAACTATAGGCTGGGGGGATGGCTTGATGGGTAAACCATTTGCTGAGAAAGTAGAAGGACCTGAGTTTGAATCCCAAGAACGCATGTAAAGCAGGATTCAATAACATGCATTTGTAATCCCAACACTCCTACCAGGGACAGGCAGCCTTGTATATGCAATAAAAACTACAGGAGACCCTGCCTCAAACAAGGCAGAAGGCTGACCCCAACACCCAGGCTTGTCCTCTGTGGCATACTCACCTGCATTTACACACAAATGTACAGACGCATTATACACATATTTATACACTCGATTATAAGCACATGCACAAAAATTTTTTAAATGTTCACAGCTACCTCAGTGCCTCTTTTTAATTTTTTTATTCAAAATAGATTCTTCTCTCATACAATACAGCCCAACCATAGTTCCCTTACTCTACTCCTCCCAACGCCCCCCAGCTCCCCTCTCCCCTAAATCCACTCCCCCTCTGTTTCCTCTTCAGAAAAGAACAGGCCTCCAAGAAATGACAGTCAAATAGGACAAAACAAGATATAATAAGACAAGGCAAAAGCCATCATATGGAGGCTTGACAAGGCAACCAAATAGGAGGAAAAGAATCTCAAGAGCAGGCAAAAGAGTCAGAGATTTACCGCTCCTTCTGTTAACAGTCCCACACACAAAAAAAAAAAAATCAAGCTAACAGCCATAACATATATACAGAGGACCTGGTACCAATCCATGCAGGCCCTGTGCTTACTGCTTTGGTCTCTGTGAGCCCTTGTGAACCTGGCTTAGTTGATGTGGTGAGCCATGTTCTTCTTGTGTCCTCCATCCCCTCTGACTCCTACAATCTTGCCTGCCCCTCTTCTGTGAGGCTCCCTGATCTCAAAAGGAGTGACCTGATGAAGACCTCCAATTTATACTCACTCTCTCCATGTAATGTCTCCCTGTGGGTCTCTGAACCCACTCCAATCTACCGCTGGAGGAAGCCTCTCTGATGATGACTGGACAAGGCACCAATCTATGAGTAGAGCAGAATATCACTAAGAACCAGTTTTTGCTTTGCCAGTCCTGTTTAGCTCTACCGTAGGTCTCTAGGCTGTCCAGTGTCTGGTTCCTGGCCATCCAGCAGTATAGAGCATAGGCTCACTCTCATGGTGTAGGCCCCAAGTTAAACCAAACATTGGTTGGTAGCTATTCCCACATATTCTGTGCCACCATTGCCCCAGCACATCTTGAAGTCAGAAGAGATTGTAGGTAGAAGGTTTTGTGGCTAGGTTTGTGTCCAGGTTTCTCTTTCCGTAATCTGCAGAATGCCTTCTTGTACCAAAGAGACTAGAACATATTGGTGAAGGCTCCAAGCCAGCACCAGCTTGGTCTCTCTACATTCAATGAGCTGTATGGATGTTGTCCTCAGCAACAGAACTCCACTGTCGAGTTTCATAGAGCAACCCTCTATCTTAGCATCAGCCTGGGTTGTTTGAGGTTCTCCACCAGACCCCCTCAGCCAATTACTCAACCTAATGCAACTCAGTCCCACTACTGGAAACCTTGCCTGGCTAAGAAAAAAGGCCAGTTTAGTCTCTGTATCCTCCATTACTACGACTCCTCACTGGAGTCACCCTCATAGATTTCAGGAAGTTTCCTCTGGCACTAGGCTTCCACACCGCCCCTCAAATGTCCCCCAATTCCAGGTGTCTCTCCCTGCACTCTCTCCCTCATTGCCCCACCTGATCCCTCCTGCTCCCATCGCCAAGTGTCCCCAGTCCCCCCATAGAATCTCTTTTATTTCCTCTTCCCAGGAAGATGTCTGTTAATAAGCCAAAATCATCTGATAGCTTTGCCAAATTGAAGCTGTTGTAGTCATTTGTTCCCCACATATTCATAGGCTGGGACTTTAAAGATGCTTGTTTGAGAAATGTAGAGTTCAGCTGACTTAAGGTGTATTGAAATGAATGACATAATAATAATAATAATAGAATTATAATTATTATCCAAAGATAATTTTCCATCTTACTGACTCCATGTTTTAAAAACTCTGAGACTGACATTATTGTCTTCATTCTTCTAACACAAATATGAAACTCTGTGCTGAGCTAAAACGACAGATCCAAGAAGATAATATCATATTTCCTCTTATGTAGGACAACAAAATAACAAAAAAAGGAAGCAACGGGGTGGGGGGGTTAAGGAGGGGGGAGTAAAGGAGGGGGAATAAAGGCAAAAAGTTATGACCTGAAAGTAGAAGAAACACAATTAAAGATGAGAAAGGGGCCTGGGGTCGGGGTAGTAGAGATGAAAAGAATAAGAAAATGAGGCTGAAAAGAAAAATCTGAATTTGTGGATTTATAAACACATGAAGCTGGGGCTGCCAAGCTATTTCTTTCCTTGGAATCCCAGAAGAATGCTGGATTACAAGCTGCTGTGCCATGGCAATGGCAGATTAATGTCCAAATGCCACCAGATGACTTAGCTCTGGGTCCTGATGTATTTCATGTATTCCAGAAATACATGGTCATGCTCTGCCAAAAAGGACAAGGTCAGCTGACTCTGTGAGCCTGCTCAAGTTCATGAGAAGCTGGTCAAATGTCTAAGAGTTAAAATAACAGCAAATAATTTTGGCCAGGAAAGGAGCAGACTAAGGAACATTTGGCCACGACACTTTGCACAGCCTGGAGAAATCTGGAAGAAATTATCTAACTGATTTGAGCCACATCGTTGTACTGGCTGGTCCAGTTCCAGCAGTCTGTGGACCTTGAAGCCCAGCAATCTATCTTTACTTTCAGAAAAGACATCACACAACTTCTGTCGAAAGAGAAGGCACAGTGCACATTACAGACTGCCCAACTAGATCAGTGTTTTTAACATCATCAAGAAGAATGTCATCAAGAACTGCAGACATTCAGCAGAGTTGTCCACTTAAAGAAGTATGGACACACATGTGACTGGTTATGAGAAAAAGTAAAAGACTTGAGGCTAGGAAGACGGTTTAGTCATCAAAGATGGCTTGATGTACAAGCATGAGGTCCTGAGTTCAGTTTCCGGCACCCATAAAAGTTGGTTGTGATGGTACATGCTTCTTCCCAGTACTGAGGGAGTAGACAGGTGGATCCAGCACTTGCTGGCCAGTCACTTGTCTAATCAGCTTCTAAGGAACAACACCTGACATGTGCACGCTTGCGCACGCGCGCGCACACACACACCCCACCATGTACATATAAAATAAAAGACTCAGGGAACACTTTTCTGTACAGAACCTGCTGAGAGTGAATTTATAAACTAAACACTTGCAATGAGACACAGAATATTTGCACTGGAGGAAGGGGCTATGTGCTCACTAATTAAGAGCCTTGGAGTCTTCTGCTTCACCCGAGTAATAAGGTCTTTCCTAGAGGGTAAGGCTAATAGTTCTGTGATGAGCCCTGCAGCCCTACCAATATCAATGACAACACAGTCTTTGAGGGAAAATATATATCCAACAACATCCTATTTCAATGATGCCATTTGGCCCTTTGTCTATTTTCACACCAATTTGGTAATGTACTCCCTGAAGGTCACTCTTTAGGAAATGCCTTAATTAAGATTTCTGCCTGCAGCAAATTGTAGGCACTATAATATATCACACTCTAGCAAGCTAGACACAGGTCATTGGCTACTCAGATCCGGTCATGTGGTGCAAACAAATATTACCATTTTCATTTTGCACTGGGTCATTTTTGAATACCATTAAGAAGGCAGCAATGACTGTAGGATTTTGTACACACTTGGATTCTCTGAGTCTATGATTATATCTATATCTTTTCAAACATGTCTGCTTCAAAAGTCCACACCAGTTTCTAAATTATGAATTAGTCACATGTTTAAGAGATATTTTACTATATAAAAAGTAACAGAATGAATACTTTATGCCAAATATTTTACAAAGCAAAATGGAAAAGTAAAGAAATATCTGACCTTCTCTGCTAGTTTCTGTGATTTTTGAAAAATGAGTAGTTAATATATTAATATTTAAGTTTGTACAATGGAAAGATTCCAATCCACTCTAAATTCAGTTAATTCCCACCAACCTGTGTTTTCTCCACCAGCCCCCCACCAAGTTCTCTAGAATCATGTCAAGCACTGACTTCGCACCAAGGACAATTCCTTTAACCCAGTCAAGGAAGAACCACTACCATTTCTTTTCTGACCACTGTTGATTTTGCAGATATTTGATATTTGGTCCCCCATTTATTACACATGAGCCTAAAAACTTAACTGTAAAATGGGCATCTTTTTTTCACATTTCATATTGTCTGAAACTTATACCCAAAGTATGTTCACTGAGTAATGTGTACCTCCCCTCCTCTGCTCTCCTCTCCCCTTCCCTCCTCTGTTCTGCTCTCCTCCCCTCCCCTACCCAATCTCTCCTTCTTTTCTATCTAACTGTATCTTGAATGATGTCTCAAGTAGTAGTCTATGGCTTTTGTCTAGCCAACCCAAGTCCCGCAACAGCATGCTGTAAGGTTATGGTTATTATCCTAGCACTCAAAGACTAGAGTAAGTCGGGGAAGAGCCAAGGTCAAGCTCCAGCTGTCTCCACTCACTAGATGGTTCACTCTGTCCCCTTTTCTTAGAAGTTTAAAAAAACAAAAATGAAAGTTCTTATCCCAAGCAAAATTCTCTACAAATTTTGATGGATTTCTGCCAGCCAGGGCTTTAAAAGGTAAATTCTGTTATCTTTTTAAAGAGGATGTGTGCAAGTGTGTGCAGACACGTTCAGTCTTTGTTTTCCTTACTGTAAATAGTTTGCAGCTAGGAAGCTTAAGAAATGTGAGTACCCTGAAGGTTCCCAGTCCTCAGGTTGGGTTGCATCAAGTTATCAAGAGCTTTTGTGAAACCTTCCCTCAGCTCCACTCAGCTGGAGACTTTGAGATCCCAGGTTTGCTGTGCAAGGCCTTGACAGTGAACCAGAAAGTCAGTCTCTGGGGCTCCCACACCCACCCACATAACTTGAACTGGAGTCTGGGGTTCAGCTTTTCTGTAGGCTACTGAAGATGATTCTGACACAGAATTTAGTTTTGGAGCCATGGAAATCCCAATCAGCTAAGTCCAAGTTGGAAACTAAGAAAAAAAATACTAAGTATTTTCTCTCCTTTCCTCTTCCAGGCTTCAAATCATTACATTTATTTCCTGTATCTAAGCTCAAATAATGACAGACTTAGGGCATTTTAGTTTGGGAGTCCATCCCCCTCCCCTCTCTCAGACACACACTCTCACTCACATGTGTTGACTTCTGGCTCTCCTTGAAACATCTCACAGTCCTGGACTCACAGCCCCACATAATACTACAGGGATAGAGGTTGCTTTAGTTAGCCCCATTGACCTCTGACTTCCTCAAAGCTGAGACTATGCTGATTGCTATTCAACACTACCACTCTCTCTAATACATAACCCTACCAATGTAAAGCATGAGGATTTTGGGTTGTTTCCCAGACATCAAATTAAATTGCTGGATATAGTGGTGTGTGCTCCTAATCCCAGCACTGGGAAGACAGAGACAGGCAAATCCCTGGGGCTCTCTGGTCAGCCAGTCTAACCTATTTAGTAAGTTCCACCCTACCCAAAGGAGGTGGATGGTATTCCTGAGGATGATGTCCAAAATCATACTCCACCTTCCATACACATACATATGAACATATGGGTGCACCCATACACATGTGCCTATAACACACATGCACACCTATAAAAAATAAAATTTACAAAACAAAGCATAGACCAAGAGAAACACAAATTAATTGTTTTTGGGAAAGAGTGATCTTGACCTCCAACTACCAACTGAGCATAAATGGGTATTGTAAGTGCAAGGCTCTCTGCTAAGCGTTAGTCAGATCCTATCTAGTTCCTATAGACATATGTGTTTTCAATCCCTGGATCTAAAATTTTCAAACTTATAGACCACATTATACAAATGACAATTATAGAGATAACATATACAGATCTTACCTGTCTATCTAGTCACCTAGGTAGAATATACTTGTGATCTGGAATTTAAAGGGAGAAATACAATAATTTAGAATCCTATTTCTTAGTTCCCAAGATTAAGGTCTGCCATGGTTGCCATGGAAAAGGCAACGAGGAGATGCATACAGGCACGCAATGAAGACACACGTGCATGCAAATGCTTTCCCACTACTGTTTTTCTAACAAGGTTTACAAGAACAAGTTGAGATCCTAGGCCAAGTGTCAAAGTTTGGAGTGAACGGCAGCTGATAGGGTGTCTGTAGGACGTGTGCCTCTCTTCCGTTAAGTCCTTCCAGACACCAGAACTACAGCAGCTTGTAGCTCTCACCAGTGGAAATGGATTTTAATTACCTGCCTGGCTTTCTCAAATATCCAGTTGCTGAAGTCAGGTGATGTGGCCAGAAGAGGGAGGGAAGTCATCTATTCTGTTTTTCTACAAACCAAGGCTAACGTTTTTCAGGTTAGTACCACATCAGAAATGTAAACAGTTCTAGACCCGATGGACCTACTGTCCAATACACGACAAGCATAGCATGGAGAGATGAGCAAAGGACACTCATTGCCACCTTTGTCTTACCATAAAGTAGTGAGTAGTAGCCCAAACCTTCCCTGCAAGGTGAGACATCGTTATCACACACCATCAGGGCTCGAAGGGACAAGTTAGTGTTTCAGCCCTTGACTCCGATAAGGCTAGGAATCAATTATGGCTGGCAAGGCCTAGGACACTTGGTATCCTTCCCAAGCCTTCTCTGCAAGGCAGGCAAAGATGGAGGAGCATCAACCAATGTATGTGTGCATAGCTACATATATAACCAAACATGTCCCTATCTATGTTTGTACATACATGCCGACATTTGTATATGTCTATATATACATGTATGTCTATAGATGTGTATATGTGAGTAGCTATATATACATCTACATGTGTCCCTACGCACCTACCTGTATATTCACCATATCCATCACTAAATACATACCTATGCAAGTATCAACCAATGGACATGTAAAAATGTGTGTCTGACTGCACATATAATAACATACCTACATGAACATCTTTATGTGTGTCCATACACATACTTTATACTTATCTATGTGCATGTTATATACACACTGTATACATAGCTTATTTGCATAAGTACCTATACATCCATGTTCCACATCTAGAACACATACTCTAGTACCTATATATGTACCCACCTCCCTATTCATATACCTATCGACAGATACATACATTTGCATATATTTACCTGTATAACACACATGCACATACATATGCATTCCATGTGGCTACCTGCATGCATGGTCCATACATCTATTTATCTACATATATATTACATATATATGTATATACCTCTCAGTGGCATATATACCTATATGTATATACATATGTACCTACCTCCTGTATACATTCACTTATCTATCTGAATATGAATTCTTGAGCTATGTCAAGCATTTCACATGCCCCCAGGTGACTGGTCATGAAAATGCACTGCATTCAGGTTTTCCTCTTTCATAAGCACTGTGTTCAGCTTTCGTAGACATAAAGTGAGTGGTGGGAAAGGATATAGCTTGACCACTGCAGTTGATTGATACAAAGATGGCAACTATTGTTGTTTCAACATAGAGACTCAGCTGCCAATGACTTTTTTCCATCCTTAATTCTACTCATGCATGAATGTTTTATGTGATGGTGCATCGTAAAAATAAGAGCATTTAAGGAAAATTGTATGCAGGAAGAATTTAGCTCTGATCCTGTGCACATGCATGCATGTGTGTGTGTGTGTGCATGTGTACATTTGTGTGTGTGTGTGTGTGTGTGTGAGTGAGTGTGTTTCAAACCAATTTTCAAAGATTTTTCTTCTTTGCGGCCAAATGAGAGAAATAAAGTCTGCACATGAGAGATAGTATTGTCCTGGGAAATATCGAGAGGATTAATGTATTTTGACTGAAGCTAGCAGGAAATTGTGTTTCAGTTGCGCTTATGGGCATATTGTGAATGCGTCACATCAAGAGCAATTTGTTAAACAAGAAATATAGGTTGTAGAAATGGGAAAGCAAAATAAATGGGGAGAGACAGATTCAATAGTGGCTTTGATGTGTATCTGCATTGTTAATAAATGAGATGCTGACTCTTTCATTCAGGAAAAGTCCTCTGGCACACAGTGGAACCAGAGAGGAGGTTTTCATTTAAGTCACTTCTGTGCCACATTTGAAACCAGAGGGGTAATTCCAGCACTGCTGATTTGTAAATACTTTGAAAGTTGCACCAGCTCTAACAAGCTCAATTCTCACTTGATTCAATGACATCCTGTTATAGCCACTCATGTATTTACTATCTTTTCACATTTGTAAATCCTAAACTCTCTCAGACAAAGACAGGATCAGAGGATACACCTGAGTCTTGGACATAAGTGACAACAAAGAGGTAATTGAGTGTCACCAGGTGTCAAAGTAACAGCTAGACTCAGCCGCTTCCGGCCTTCTTTTATTGTTTACCGATTTGTTTGCTTTCATTAGTTTGGAGGAAGGGGAGGGGGTATTTTTATTTTAAAAAAATAGTGGAAATCACCTCATAATCCATCGGTGTTATGTTATCATGTAAAAAGCCCCACTGAGAGTTTTTACAAATAGCATCCTAGGATCACAGGGACAAAGAGATTTCCAAGTTTTCCGTGGAGAAAATTTCTCAAGCAAAATGCTGTTGAAAATTATTCTCTCCCTGGAGAGCTCAGCCTTATTTTCCACACACATTTGTAGAGCTAGAGTAAAATAACTGTAAAATTTTCTTGGAATGACTGCCAAATGGTAAAGTTGCTATTCAGGATGCTATGGTAGTTAGACCATCAAAACGGTGGGGTTTCAGTGATCGCGTTATCCAGACCCTAAAAGACCTGAGCTAACAATGTCCAGAGGGGAGAAATAGGCCAGGGAATCATAATGATATTGATGAGGGAGAAGACTTTGAAATAGACTGCTTTTTATTTTCAGTTCCATTTGGATCCATAATTTAAATTTCATAAGAATTTTAGGGAGAAAATGGTAAACTCTAGGGTTAAAGGGCTAATTTTCTTACACTAAATACCTGGCTTATCAGAGCATTCAAGGCAGCTATCACAATGTTTCCAGTGTGTTGAAATAGACAAAGGAATACATTAAAATCATAGCCAGGAGTGGGAAAAAAAGAATATAATTTCCTATGCAAGATAAATATAAATGTATTTATATATGCAACTATTCTTCCACTTTATAAAACTTTTAATTGATTGGCTCTTTGATGATTTCATACATATATACAAGGAAATATGGACAAATTCATCTTCCATTTCCTCCTTCCACTACTCCTAGATAACCTCCTAACAAATTCACCTTCCCACTTCATGTCCTAGTAATTAATTTATTAATTTATTCATCTATCTATTTATTTTTAATACCCCACCCAGTCCAATTAGTGCTGCCCATACGTGCATAGCTATAAGGCCATACACTGGAACCTGGGCAGCCTACCACGGCTGCACACACCTTAAAACAAGACTCTCCCTTCCATGCTATGAGCTGTCAATATTTCCTCAGCTCTTCTGTTTTGTGAGTCCCTCTCCCATTCATGCTAGAATTTAGCTGGCTTGATCTTGTACAGGTCTAGTGCAGATAACTCTAGTCAATAAATTTAGAGGCATAATAGCTATGTCATGTCCAGGCTTAAGGAGAGCCACAAACTTACTCTGGGTTTCTTGGACATTGACATAGGAAGAAAAATTTGACTATATAAAATTTTTGTGAAATTGCTACTCATAGGATAAAAAGTATCCCAATATATCCAAATGTGTTGCAACACAAAATGAAGCCGGGGTCTTTTCATACTGTATCACCACCATCATCCACAGGACCCCTTTCATCATCTCAAATCAGAATTCTGTCAGCTAATCACTGACTCCTCATGCTATCCTCACCTCAGCTCTGTAGCTAATGCTTTACTTTCCATCTCTGTGAATTTAACTCTTTTAGGCAGTCCGAATACATGGTGTGTTAGTTTCATTTACATTTGCTTTGGTAAAATTCCCTGAAAATAAACCTAAAGGATAGAGAGTTTACTTAGCTCACCATTACAGATTACAATCCATCATCATTTTGGGGATGGCAAGGCAGCAGAAACTAGAAGCAGCTAGTCACATGACATCCACAGTCAAGAATAGAACGAAATGCATTAATGCATACATCCTTAATACTCAGCTTGCTTTCCCAACTCGTCCATAGTTCAGGATCCTCTACTTAGGGAATAGTGATACCCAGGATGGATAGGTCTTCCCACCTCAATTAATATAATCAAGATTATCCCGTATGATGTGCCTACTGGCTAACCTGTTCTAGACAATCCCTCTTTGAGACTTTTTTCCCCAGGTAATTCTAGTTTGTGTCAAATTGACAATACAAACCAATCACATGGGAGATTACTCACTAAGTTTCCTTTTGTGCTCACATTAGTTACTTTTCCTGAAGCTGTGATAATATTCTGACAAGCAACTCAAGGGAGAAAGCATTTATTTTGATTCAAGGTTCTAGCATACAGTTCACTGCAGCAGATTCATGGTAGGAAGGAGTTTGAGGCAGCTGGCCACATTGTATCCACATTATGGAAGCAACAGGAAAGTGAAGGCATGTACTCAGCTCACTTTCTCCAGGATCCCAGTCCAAGAAATGGTGCTGCCCCTAGTGGTGGGTCTTCCCATTTCTTTTAATGAAACAAGATACCCTCACTAGAAAAGCCCAGTTTCCTCTTCCAGTAATTCTAGATCTCATGAAGTTAATAACTGAGATTAACTTTCACAGTGCCTGACTCACTCTACCTACCAGAATCTTCAAGTTTTACCTATGCTTTCACAATGACCAAAATTCTGTTTAAGACTGAACCCTGTTACATTATCTAGACCACATTTTTATTATTGATCAGTGAAAATTTGGTTGTTTCTACCTTTTGGCAACTAGAAATAATGCTGTCGCATGAAGTAATGTGCAAATATTTACTCAATATATCCCTTCAATTACTTTGAGCACATACAAAGCAGAGAAAATTCTGGATCATACATTCTGTATTTATCTTTTGAGGACTTACCATACTGCTTTCCCATGAAGCTTGATCATTAAACATGATAAAATTCAAAAGAGTTCCCCTTTCTCCATGACCTCATCAAATGGGTGTGATGAGGCATCTCACACCTTTGGTTTTTCTTTTCCAGTGAGAACAATATGAGCATTTTTTTTTTCATTCCCTGGGAACAGATTTATTTGATTCGGTTACCTTTTTTAGAAATTGTTTTTGTTTATGTACTGTTGATTTTTAGTTCTTTATGGACTCTAGATATTAAAGATGTCATTTATATGACTTGCAAATATTTTACCCACTCTATGGTTTTCTTTCTCTTGATGGTGCTTTGTGATGCACAAAAGGTATTAAATTTGATGAAGTTGCCGGGTGGTGGTGGTGCATGCCTTTAATCCCAGCACTCGGGAGGCAGAGCCAGGCAGATCTCTGTGAGTCTGAGACCAGCCTGGTCTACAGAGCGAGATCCAGGACAGACTCCAAGGCTACACAGAGAAACCCTGTCTTGAGAAAAAAAAATTGATGAAGTTTCTTTTTTTCTTATTGTCTGTACTTTTTCTAACAGTTTTGTCATTTTAAGTTTTATGTTTATGTCCTCAGTCTACTTTGAGTTAATTTTTAAATATAACACTAACTAAATCCAACTTCATTTTGTTTTACATTCCAATTTTTCCAGCATCATTTGTTGAAGACTATCCTTTCTCCACATTTCCACTATTGCTCTCCTCTACAATGCATCTTTAGGTATTGACCTAAAGATGATGCTAATCACTGAATGGAGAAGCTGAAAGCCTCTGGATAACTGTCAATGGCTAGAGAGCACACATTCTACCTGACAGATTGGATAGTTGAACACAGGTGTTAAGGTATGGCAACAAGGATACTAAAAAAGCATAGAGTAAACAATGAGACAGCTTTGTAACTCTAGTCAACCACTAGATCATTTATGCGCTCTGTCAAAGTCAAAGTGAAAAATGGAGGTCTTATTCCAGTCTGTAGTCTGTGTTGTGTCTTGTACATCAATATCACTGACTACACAGCTTAGCATTTTACCAAGATCATGGGGGAAAATCAGCAGAGCTCATGACTGTGTGACTGGAGTCTGGGTCTGATAGAAAGTTATTGACACTTTACCTATTTTTTCAGGCACCAGAATTTTATTCAAGGTTTTTGGAGGTTTATTTAAAGAAAGCTCTTCATTTAACAGGCAAAGATACTGATCACACATTCAACTGGTCAACTTACCTTGGCATAATTAAGGTCCTTCAGTGACCACCTAAAATATCTCAAATGCAGGAAACTTCTCCTGAGTTAGTCTTCTGCATATGAGTGAGGTCCTCCTGCAGATGAAAAATGCCAGATATTTACAGGAATGTGGTTTGTGTTGGATAGAAGTTACACCTGACAGAGTATTTTCAAAGACATTTGAAATATCTAACATCCAATATCTATTCAATATTTAATAAAATAATATACAAATATAGTCTGTATTTAAGTCTATACAAAATAGTATTAAAGGCTTTTTTAATAAAGCATGACATCTATCATCTGAAAAGAGAAGCATGACAAAACACTTTTTTTGGTTCCCCTTTTATCTGTTTATGTGCTTCTTTTCACAGTTTTCAGGTAAATTAGCATGTGTCAGTGTTTACTCACTTATTTTCTCCTTTCTTTGACAAAATGCGACTTAAGGAAGTAAAGAGGGTTTATTTTGGTTCACAATTCAGTAGTACAACCCCCACGACAACACAGTCATGGTGGCAGGAGCTTGAGCAGATGACATTGCATCCACATCCCGGAAGCAGAGGAAAGGTGAATGCTGGTGTGCTCAGCTCACTTTCTCCATTTCTATTCTGTCCAGGACCTCTAGCCCATGGAATGATGTCACCCGCATTTAGGGTAGGTCTTCCCACCCAACTAACCCCATCTAGAAACTCCCACTAGATATGCCCACAGGCTGATCTCCTAGGTCACTCTGGATCCTCTCAAGTTGACAAACAATATTATCCAGCACATCATGCAGTATACTATGAAAAGCAAGATTAGTCCCATTCATAGAGGGTGAAACTAGGTTTGTAAACACTGAATTGTCCAAGTTCATGTCACTAGTGACTGCAAGAGGTAGATCAGCTCCTGAATATAATGTATGCTTGTGTGACAGTGAAAGTACCTTGGGTTACTGACTCAAATGCTAAATGAGCGTATGTGGCAAACGCTATGACTTCCCCAAGATTACAATTCTTTAAGGCATGGGCAGCCTGATAGTTCTATCTCTATTTGTAAATGAAACACATTAAGGACTGTCAGTTATAGATTTAACATGGCTGCACAAAGGCACAGACCCCGGCCCAGGCCCATCACATGAAGCTGTGTTCACATCCCAGAGAGCCATGGCATCCTAGGAGTTTCTGGCAGTTTCCATCTGGCTGCTCTTCGGATGACTCACAGGTGTGCTGTTGCTGAAGTCTGCCTTTGCCTCCCCTGGATGTGCAAGGAATTGTCTGGCACTTGGAAAATCCACAGTGCAAATCAGAGTTCTGGCTGTGGATGGCCTTTCTGATCTGGTTGCCATGGAAACCACGGTCAGATGGAAGAAGGATAAGGTAAGGGGAAGTTATAAAAAGAAGGCTGTCTTTAAAACCTTACCTGTCTCTCCCAATCTTGTGTGTGTTGCCATGGAAGCAACAGCAATAACTACTCACCAAGTGCGTTTGGGGGCCTTCTGCTTTCTAGGCTGTCAATCAGACAACTTAGGCCTCCTAAAAAGAGCCTCAAATTCATCCCATAAGAACTGGAAGTTTTGTGAACACATTCTCAGTGCAAAACTCTGAAACCTGACCACCATGAGCCCTGGATACAGAGCTCTTTACACTGAAGCTCACCAGGGGAAGAAGCTCTTCCTGGGGAGAGGCCTGGTTTAAGACCATGAGAGGGGCAAACCCTAGGCATGAACTCGGACTCCTACAAATTGGCTTTCTCCCTCCTTAGGTGGGACGCCCTGACCCCTGTCTATGTTCTGTGATTTGTGGACCACACCATTCACCATTTTCATTACAAATGATCGCCCACTGTCCCTTCACATAAAACTTTTTGCTTGTCTTAAAGTCCCACCCTGCCCTCTCCTCTCTCTTCCCCACCTGATGGTATTGTCCTTTTGTAATTTTCTCTTTAATTGTGTGGTGACAATTTCTCACCTCCAAAACACATTTCTTTTTGTTGAAAATGCAAAGAGTCTTCACTGTTTTCAAAGAAACTGAGAATTTTCTCACAGCCATGTTTAACTGTCTTTAAGACAAATGATTTTCAATGAGATTTGCAGAGAAACAGAAATGTTAGTGTTTGAATGTGAATGAATAGGCACCACCTTCCTGCGCCTAGAAAATTCATACAATTATCTCTTTGGCTACATTCCTGGGACTGGGACTCATTTTCTATGGCCTTTGTATCTTGAGATAAAGTGAAGGCACAAAAGGGTAATTGATTTACACATTTTTCTTTCCATTGGCGAGCACTATCACTTCCAAACTGAGTCCAGATTTACACAAAATATTCATCAGTCATAAAATATTTGCAGGACTCCTTGCTTTTAAGATTGATATTTTTAATTATGTGCATATCACACTAAACAATAGTAAGAAGCCAGCAAATTCCCTTTTGCGTTCTTCTAGACATGTGTCGCTTTTCAAATGCTTTTTCAGTATGGAAAAACCTTATGGAATATATCTACAACTTGCCAATCTGCAAAGCATAGCTGGAGATATTTCATAGCTCGACCCTTTCAAAGAGGTGGGATAAACTTTATTCTCCCTTTTCATAATAAAGGTAATGGAATCCTAGAGGCAAACAATTTGTTATTTAGGAGAAAACATCAAATTAGAATAAGAGCCCCTCCCTCCCTTCTGTCCCATTACAGCAAATAAATGTGCAGCAGAAGGAATCCTTGAGGATGCAGATATGGCTCCATTGGTAAAGGGTTTGTCATACAAGCCTAGGAACTTGGGTTTGGTACCCAGAACTCACATAATAAGCCAGGCATGATGGCATATGCTTGTAATCAAAGCATAACAAGGCAGAAACAGGGGGATCCCAGATCTCCCTCTACTTTGACCCTGAACATAAGAGAATGATTTTCTCGCCACACCTATGTTATAGACACAGGGTCATTTTATGGTTAGACTGGACCTTCCCCAGTTACTCAGAACATACTGTGGCTTACATTCTATCAGCCTATCTTCTTCCCAGGTGCACACAGCGTACCATGGATCCATTATTTTTCTTGTTGTCGTGATGAAACACATAATGAAAGAAACTTTAAAAATGATTTATTTTCTCCCACAGTTTGAGGGGACACAGTCTGCAATGGTGGGAAAGTCACAGTGGCAGGAGTTTAAAGGAACTGGTCACACTGCACCCACAGTCAGGAAGCAGAGTGATAAATGCTGGTGCTCTCCTCACTTCTTTTTACTCAGCCCAGAACTCTAACCCATGGAATGGTGTCTCACACATCTAAGGTATCCGTTCCTTCCTCGGTTAATCCATTCTGGAAATGCCTTGACGCACGCGCAGAAAGGTGATTCTAGACCTTTTCATGTTGGCAATATTAAGCATCATACTAGGCTTTCCACACTTCCCTAGTTACACTCGAAACCTTTCCTGTCTTCTCTGGAGGAATCTTGCAGGTTTACATTCCTGTCCCGCATATGTTAGAGTGCAGGATACAACCTCTCTTCATCTCATCTTTCCTATCAGAAAAGCCTTTCCCATCAGTTTCTAAAAGGCTCACCACTGACCACCATCGTAGAACTCTTACTTCCTCTGTGCAGTTCTGGGTTTCCCATGCATATCTATTGCAAAATACAGTCCCTTACTGCAGCTTTAATCAGCAATCATCTGCCTTCCCTTGCCTTGCATCTTAGAGGGCAGGGATTAGGCTATACATCCTTTATCTCATAAACCAAAGAAGATGCTTAGAGCTCAAAGCTATCAGATTCCCATGCCAGTGTAGGCGATAGCTATAAATTCAGAGGAGAAATGTAGGCTATCACACACACACACACACACACACACACACACACACACACACGTACACACACACACACACATACACACACACACACACAAATGAAAGCTGAAATTTTAACACAAATGTATATAGAGGGTATCAACAATAGATACTCCATAGAACACAGCGGTGGGATTCAACAAGGGAAGATTTATTTTACTCCTAAAAATGATCTGGTTACCAATTTACTCTCCCCATGGGATGATGCACACACACTTAAAAACTAACATAGAACTCACATCATCCATTTGCCTGCAAATTTCATGTCATTGTTTTTCTCTGCTGTATAGTACTCCATTGTGTATGTCTACCACATTTTCTTAATCCATTCTTCAGTTGAGGGACATCCTTCATTTAGAAATATATTTCTTTATTATGTTTTGGCTTGATTTGATTTGGTTTGGTTTGGATTTCTTTGTCTGATATAGGGTCTCATTTGACAACCTCAGTTGTCATCAAATTCATGACAATGCTCTTACGTGCACCTTATCAGTGCAGTAATTACAAATGTAAGTCCCTGACTCAGCTAAGATTGGCTTCTATGTTTACATTTTTCATCCTAATGAAAGCTACAAAAATCCACTCAAATTGTCTAATCCAACTCCCCACCTTACCCATCTCTTTCCCTTTCTTCCAGATTTCAAGTCAACAAATGCTATGAATTCATATTCCCTTAATAGCATGAAGCGCTTCTCCATCTCCAGGAGCAGCCCCTTTAATTCAACTCTGGATCATTTCTCTCCTAGATAACTGTAACTCTGGTGATAAAGTGATTTTCTAAAATGCAAATCTAATTATTCCTAGACTTAAAGCACTTCAATGATCCTCCTTCCACTTTGGCATAAAGACTGTGATGTTGACCTGTCCAATAAAGCTCCTGATGTGCTCTGCTCTCCATCTCTCCTTCTGCCCCTCCCTTCCCAAGCCTCGCACAACCTGCTCTATTATTTGGCCACATTATATCACAAAGCCTCCTAAATTTACCTCTTTTTTCCTCACTTCTCTATCTTTTACAAACATCTTTCTATTCTTGGATTTTATCATCTCATTTGCCCTTAAAGATGCCATTTTTTTTCTTATTTTCATATTAATTAACCAGAATTCCCCACATCCGGAACAAATAACACAGGATCGTTTCCTCCATTTCCCAAAAGGTTTCTTCTGCCAAGACCTCTTCCACAATGACTGCTCCAGGAACCAGAAATTAGCACAGACATATCCTTCTTTCAACCCCCAAATCCAATATCTGCTACTATGGACTGTTTTTATATTTTACTCAGCAGTTTTCACAACACATATACCAGGCAGGTGATGCAATGCCCTATTTAGTTGAAACAGAAAGAATGACTGGACTCAGAGAGAAGGTGATATTCCCCAATGACAAATGCCTAGTAAGTAGCCAAACTAAACCACAAGGCCTAACATGTTGGCTCTAGTAACTGCTCTGAGGCATAGTGCACCATGCCCAACTCCACATCCAGCATAATTGCTGATGTATTGCTGAGCCTGACTATTCTATGGCTTTCCAGTCTATAGTCTCCATCCCTGCTGCTGACAGACACCCTGTGGCTCTTCAGTGGATGGCAGAATGATTCCCTAGCTTGTCATCCATCTTTCTTGTACTAACCCTTAGTCTGTATTAATATGAGTCAGTCTTTCTGTGTGTGTCTTATCATGGTTGTGTCCTGTTGGCCTGAGGTTAAAATCATAAAGCTTTTAAAAATGATTTTTAGTAAGCACAGAAAATAATATTTCAATACAATGCTGTCATACATATACGTAGCACATGCTTTACTAATATTTGCCATCCATCATCATCCTTTCTTTGTGCATCTTCATTCTGTCCCACAAACCTCTTCTTCCTCCTTGGTCACCTTCATTCTCCCCAGATAATCTTCCTTCTGCTTTGTATAAGATCAGGTGCTGTGGGATGGTCTGTATGTCAAGTGTGTTGCTGATTGGTCAGTAAATAAATCACTGATTGGCCATTGGCTAGGCAGGAAGTATAGGCGGGACAAGGAGAAGAATTCTGGGAAGTGGAAGGCTGAGAGGGAGACACTGCCAGCCGCCACCATGACAAGCCGCATGGGAAGATCCCGGTAAGCCACGAGCCATGTGGCAAGGTATAGATTAATGGAAATGGATTAATTTAAGATATAAGAACAGTTAGCAAGAAGCCTGCCACGGCCTACAGTTTGTAACTAATATAAGTCTCTGTGTTTACTTGATCGGGTCTGAGTGGCTGTGGGACTGGCGGGTGAGAGAGATTTGCCCTGACCGTGGGCCAGGCAGGAAAACTCTAGCTACAATCAGGAAGTATTGAACTGGTTTGTACAGCCTCGTGATTTGTTGTGGCTTTTGATCCTCATCTCACTTACTTCTCACTCAGCCCCACTGGTCATCTAGTGACTTAACATAATACGTACATGAACGCCAGACCTTCAGACAGACTTTTCTTTGTGTGATACTTTCCCTTCAACCCAACTATGAGCAGTTAGTGGAAGGAAGAAAACATTCACTGACTTCTAAACAGAGGCAGCTATAAAACAAAACTAGAGCTGGGTAGGTATAATCTTGGGGAAAATCCTAGTAAATGGCAGCCACCAAATCATAAAACAAAAACAAAAACATAGGCATGATTCCACTTGCACTGATTTACTAAGGGAAAGTTCTGATGAAATTCATTTTCAACTGTTTCTAGATTGTTAGAATGAAGCTATTGCTACCAGAGCTCTTCTATTATCTACCTGGTGCTCCTTCCCAGTAGAGTGTGAAATGCTCAATGAAACACACAAGACTTGTCCTAGTCTAGACCGCCCCTTCTGAGCCCAACATACCTAACTCACACCCAGCAGAATGGAACTCCTTGCACCTCATTTGTGCACTTTATTGTTTGCTTAACATCTTTGTCTTTCCCTGTGCAGTCCCCTCATCTGCATTTCTATTTTCTTTATATATGGCTATTCAACTAATCATTTAGGAAAGGAAGATACTGTGATCATTGCTACGGTCTCATTGTTCAGCCCAAGCATTCTTCTAGTATGACACTTGCCACAGGGTTTCCAAATGATGTTTCAGATTCATTTTCTCTAAAGAAATGTCAGTATTCCTTGCATCTTGAGAGTAGATACTGGGTCTTGTTCATCTCATTAGTCTCTGCTAGCACATAGTAAATAAATATTCAGTGTGCTTATTGAACTCTTAGATTGGTACTTTGCCTCCTTTGGGATTTAGCACACTTAAGCTTGAATTGTCATCATTTATTATTCATGGGCCCAACTAAAATCTTACTGTTTAGTTCAAGAGACAACTGATTACAGAGAGAATAATCTACATTTATAAGACATGGGATGTCATCCTTCATTCTGTCTTAGTCAATATTTTAGTTGTACAAGGGTCATAAACTCATGAAAGAACAAGAACCTGAGCAGCATGGATAATATAATAGATGTTAGACTCTGAATGCAAAAAAATATATATATATTTCACCAGATTACAGTAGTACAAACAATTGAGGAACATAAAGTTTAATAAGAAATCACAGGGTTATACTCTTAGTTTCATTCTATCCCTTTAAAAATGTATACAATATTGAAGAAAGGAATAAAACTATTGGTTGTCTTTGGAAAGTGAAGACACGCAGAGTTCTGCTTGCTCTGAGAACTTACGAGAGGAAAACAGTGGGTAGATTTTGCAAGGAGTGGGACTACAAATGTGAGAAGACTCTCTGGAGAGCTCCACAGAATGAAATCCTTTGTAAGATAGTGAGTTTTGATCCTTTTAAGGCTGAAAAACCACTCCTTTGGGATCATTTCCCAGTAGGGTGCCAAGCTACTAAAACTGTGAGGATTTCTTTGTGTGTGCCTCTGTGTGGTTCTTGCCAGCAATGGACTCGGCAGATTTTTAGCTGTTCTTCCCTCTAATAATCATCTACAAATAAGCTAATGTGCGATTCATAAAATTTACTAAAAGCTCATGTTCTTGAATTAATAGACTAAAATGAATGTGTTTGAAATAAATTCTGGTTGTTAAAAAGCTCCCATAACCATATTCACACAGAGATGAGTAGAATTCCTGAAGATGGGGACAGGAATACTCATTCTGAATACAACTTTAACATTATTTTGAGTTAGTCATGGTAGTAAGTTGCTTCTCTTCTTTCTGTTATATATAAATCAATGTTAATTTAACAGTTTCAATTATCCTGCTATATGCCATTTATCAGCCCCATAGATCTCCAGTGTACAGTAATACATACATACTTCAAAAATTAATCTGGCTTACAATTTACCCTCTACAGATTTGCAAAGATTTACATATTATAGTTGTACCATGAGTAACCAATATACATTTTGATGAAGTACATAAGCACACAACATTCTTCCAGTATCAAAGTACTAGAAACGGCTGTTGTTTTATTTGATTTTTATTGCACAGACAAGTAGAAATGGGTTTATGAAACAGTATCTTTCCCAGAACTGAGAATGGGAAAGGTTAAAACATAATTCATGGGTCAGGGCTACACTACAGAGCTTGAAAGGACTTTACTACACCCTGAATCTATAGTTCTCTGATGTTATCGTGACAAAGTCCAAGGTACACCTGTTCATGTTTAAGTCCCTTCCTGTGTCCATTTGAAGTCATTTCATACAACTGAACTGATCAACATTCCCCAAGAGAGTCTTGTTCAGCCTTCTCTCACTTGCATGACTTCAAATTGAATCCATTCATTCATACTTACGCATCTCCTCATTGAATCCATTGGGTCAAAATACTTCTCATACTTACCACCTTCTCTGGACCTCCTTAAAAACTTTATCCACTTTTCTCTTCTAACATCTATTTCTACATATTACAATGCCTAAACACATCAATCTTCTCTTCTATACATACCTTCAAGGTAGCAGCCGTATCTTGCTTATTTTTCTCTTCCCAGAAGAACCTGACAGTTAGACTGCTTTAAAAACTTCAACGTGTGGAGGAATCAGTGAATGTTTTTAAATGAGAAAACTATCATTAAACCAACTGATTCAATAAATTGATTTCAAGATTTTTTAGCTTGGTATTCTCCCATCAGTCTAGAGTTTTCTCATTATTTAGAATTCCTCAACAGGCCTCTAAATTTAACTTGCATAAGAATGTAAAAGTGAGATATCAAAAATGGAACAATTATCATCTGTGAGCTTACGTGAAATTTAGAGCGACTAATGGTTTTTAAATTGTTAGCACTTTCTAAAGATAAATCCTCAGTTATGATTTCTTAAATCTAAATGAGAAAGAGGGAAAAGATGATAGATGTCAAGATACGACTACCAAATGCTGTCTAAAAAAATTCACATTTGGCAACCAGAGGAAGGCTCCTGCTTTCAGCAGTTAACAGCACACTTTACCAGAGCAAAGCAGGAAAGAGGCCTCTCGGTTGGTTCTGCTGGAGCAGGATCCAAATCAAAGCCAGCCCTGAAATTGCTCTCGATAATAAAAATGACTCCTTCAATGTCTGCCATCTGTATTTTATGTAGGAAAGAGATAAAAGGGCTGCAGCTGGGGGCCACTGCCAATTATCATAGGGCAACCTTGACAGACCAATAAGCAGTGAGAGTAAGAGTGTCACCATAGTGGAATGCACATGAACCAATTGATCAGGTGATCAGCCCAGTTGTGCCATGTAGGCAAGTGGCTCCAGCCTTCTGATGTACAGTGTTCTCATCTGAAGAATAACAAAATCTCAGCAGGTTTTTCCCAGACTTCATATTCAGTAATTCAGGAAGTATAAAATGTTCTAGCTTAGACATGGGGTTTTACTGTCTACAATCATTGTAGTATCGTTTTAGCAGCATCAACTTTACCATTCACATGGCTGCTATGTCTGTCAGGGTAAAAGATACTCTTTGTGCAGGTGATGTGGGGTGGGATGGGGAGATGCAGGTGAACAACTCTGCATGCATTCATGTGGTGTGTGTGTGTGTGTGTGTGTGTGTGTGTGTGTGTGTGCGTGTATACACCCAAGAACAACCTCAAGTTTTGCTCCTTAAGCACCTTCTATTCTTTGAGACGGTCTCTAACTAGCTCAGAACTACAACAAGTAAGTTTCTAATTTCCATCTTGCCATTGCTGGGATTGCAATCATTTACCACCATGTCTGACTTTCTCCACATGTTCTAGAGATCAAACTTAGGTCCTCATGCTTACAAGGCAATCATTTTACCAACTGAGCCTGCTACACAGCCTAAGAAGATTTTTTGTCCTGTAGCAAGATGGGCTGGGGAAGTGAGAAACTAGTCTCCAAATCTCAATTATCCCAAACCAGGCTATGGACACAGTTGCAGGTCTCTTGAATTTTCCATTGAATGGAAGTTGGTTGCTATCTACTCCATCATGGAGATTACAGAGTATGCACAGTATTTGGAGTATGCATGGTGTTGGGGTACTGTTTTCCATAACCTAGTAACATAAATGTGACTATGCCATGATTAATGATGTAGACAAGCAAACAGTGAATGAGATAATATTGCACTACAAAGAAACACATGGGTTCCATAACATGGAAAAGAGATGTTTTCCAAAGAAAGAAGGCTGCTCTCTTCAGAGACCAGGATGGGTAGTGTACCTGCAGTGTGCACCTGCCCTTCCTGAGGTTGCTGTTCCATCTCAAGTAGTCCTTAATATTCCTTTGTGGATGTCAGTCTCAAAATGATATTCTATAGCAGACTAACCAGGCAACTGGGATTGACTTTTTAAATTTATGGCTATTTTTCTTTTCCACATAAAAAATTTAAGTAATAATATTACTTTTAGTTAAAAAAAAATAAGCAGGAAGAAAACAACAGGATTAATCCAGACAACCTTGCATGGATGACATATTAAAAACATATTGGCTGAGAAGCTACCATTAAAAAGAGCTGGCATAGTAGCTCAATGCATTAGTGTGCTAGTCTTTTGATTCCACTATAATTATAGGAAGAAAGCATCAATCCCTGCAGTGGGGAGCATTTAAAATTACAGCTGAGGTAGTAAATTACTGGTCCTCAATGTCCTCGTCAGACAGATTGCTTTCATTTCATGAAGAGGGACACAGTGCTGTGTCAGACCCAGCTTCCCCTGGCGAGCTTAATGTGTTCTATTTAAAAGCACAAGATGGAATAAAGGAAGTAGTAGGAGATTTTACAATCTGCCAGCATAAACATTTATTTTTATTTTCCCAGAGTGTGGAGTGCCAGAGTTACACTGGGAATGCTTTACATTACTCATGTTGAGGGGTGTATGTGTGTGTGTGTGTGTGTGGTGTGCCTTCTATGCCTCTGGGAATAAAACTGACCAGTTCTTAGCCAATGTTTTGCTGGTTTTGCTGGGCACAGTTTCAGCAGTGAATTAAATTCTCACACAGAGGTGGCACAGTGCCTTTTGTACTTGTCACTTTTGGCCTGTCCCTAAGCTTCCATCTTGTTCTGATGCCAGCAATTGAAGCAATGGGGCTTTAATATGTCAACACAGCCCAAACAAAACCACAGTTGGAACTAGTATCCGATTTGCTTTCCAACCTTGGTCTCATTTCCAAGGAACTGGGGAAAGGAGGCAGGGGAAGGTATTTCCCGTGAAACTGTGCAGTACCTTAATTAGTTCTTGAAAACCCAACTGGGCCTTTCCCCACTTTGAGTTCTGTCCAACAGATAGTTTGCTTTGAAGACTTGACAGAAGCTTGAAGAAACAGTAAAGATTTTAAACACATGTTCTTGCTGGATTTAGCTGAGAGCTAAATTGATAAGCACTTACAGTGTTAAAGACAGATACCAACTGCTTTGAGAGAAGTGAAAGTACTGTAACTTTATATGGTAGATATAAACCAGGAAGTCTCTCTCCTAGTTTATGAGAATCCATCAAAGTGCTGCAGGCAAAGGCAGGAAGAGAGGGGAAGTTAAAGTAAATAGATTTGAAACCAAAGAAACTGAGTCACCTAGTCAAGACCCATTCTTCGAAAAGGGTAAGTTGAAACTTTCTTCAGAATGACATGAAACACGTCTTCAGAATTCCATCCTTATACTTTTCAAATGTTTGCCCACTATTCTGAGGTCCATACTCTTAGCTGCACTTAAATCTGTCTTTACTTAGGCTCAGTTTGTTTTACAAAGACCCAGGTACCCTCCAAAACTAATCTAATAAAAATTAGAGATTTTTCTCCAATTCATTGTTTTTGTAGCCCAATTATGCAATTCTGAAGTTTGAATTTTGTAAATGGCAATGGTTGTCATGATGTCAGAAGGATGAAAACACCCACAAGGTATTAGTCCTCCATGGAAAACCCAGACTTTCCATGTAGGACTTTCCTGGATACAATTCCAGAAACAACTAATAAGTCCGAATGTGGAATTTCAATCATCATGATGGGCTTGAAGAGCACATAGGAAAACGTCAGGCATGGTGGTGCATACCTGTTATGCCAGCACTTTAAAGACTGATGCAGGAGAATCACTGGGTTTGAGACCAACCTGAGCAACATAAATAACGCTATCTCAAAAACATGTTTGCAGTGTGTTTATCCTTATGTATTTTGACTGTGAATGTAGCTCCAGGCTTCTGTCCCCAGCATTATTTTTTTTTTATTATTAGCAAAGTGACCACTCCTCCCATATGCTAAGAATGGTATTCCATTAAGAATAGGATAATTGGAAAACTTAGACTAACCACTAATACATAATTGCTTCTTGTCCCCCCACCCAGAGCTCCAAGATCTAGCTGTCCATGTGTAAGGTGATTTCAGAGGAATTAGACATATTTAGAGAACAATGTACACATAAGAGAAACACATGAGTGAAAATAATGTGAAAATCCCAAAACAACCACCTTGTAGGCTACCCAGCATTTCCCTGACCTGTGTGAGACCTGGAGGAAGACAATCCATCTGAAACATATTTTTCCATTCATGAGGCTATAAGCAGTGTTCTGTCTCTGAGGCCTCTGAATTGCAGCTTCCTCCGTGGAACACAAAGCAAGCAGGCATGGGGAGCTACAGGTGTCATGATAGGAAGTCAGAGGTCAAGCAAAGGACCTGCCTGGAAACATGAACAGTAGCAGCCAGGAAGATGTAGCTACACCCCTGCACCTAAAGTGAGTTCTTTAATGCAACTTAGATACTGGCCTTTGGTACAAGCCCATAATCCCAGTCGCCCAGGAGGCCAAAAGAAGACCACAAGTTCAACGCCTGCCCAGGCAGAAAAACAGGCTTCCAACTAGCCTCGTCACTTTAGCAAGACCCTGATACAAAGAGCAGAGAGAGAGCTGGAGATAGAACACAGTGGGCGAACATTTGGCTAGCACATGCAACTGGTTTAAGGTCAATCCTCAATACTATAAAACTTTAAAAAAGAATAAAAGTGAAAAGATTTGGGCTTTTGTCAAAACCCATCCCTACTCTGTCACTCACATGCTACCACCTGAGCCCCAAGTCTGTGTGGGTTCAAGTTCTACAAAGTCTTGAATTAAGCCCTCCCCCATGCCTCCTGATCACAACCACAAGAAAGCTTGGGTTCCCAAGACCAAGACAAAGCCATCTTCTGTTTTCCCAAGGTCAACTGAGAGTTCATAAAAGAAGATTGCCATCGCCTCAAGGATATGATTCAGACTCTAGTTGGTGGGCAAAACTGGTGTAGCAGTGATCAAACAAAGTCCCAGAGCAGAGAACTGCTTCCACAGTCAGATAGGACAGATCCGACCAGTGAACATAACTCATAGCGCCCCTAGACTGGGGAAGAGCCCGCGTGGCATTTAGTAAACATGACTCACTCCCACATGTGCGACAACAGTGGCAGAGCACGTCCTCAGGCAGAGGTGAACAACTAGGAGGGCATTTTCTTTATGTAGGCAGGTACCTGAGCACAGGAAGCACACAAGACTCTGAAGAGTAGTTTGCCTTCTCAGCCAGGCACTAGGCAAGATGCTTTAGGTAGTCTACCTCATTTCATCCCAAACTTGAATCCCTAAAAAAACTGATTATTCACACTTGAGGAAAGTTACCTGAATCCACGACCTTCAGCATTGGGCTTCCTCATGCTAGGCTAGAAGGAATATTGATGATGAAGAAGAGTCAGTCCCGCATCTCCAAAAGAACCAGATGCTCTCTCTTGCTGTGCCATCTCATTGGGTTCAAGACCCCAACTTGCTTTGCTCACGGGAGACCAGTGAAGGCTGAGGGCAGCCTTTTCTCCCTCTAGCGAACAGGCTTCCCTGTGGAGACGTGCGGATCAAACATTGCTGCTCACACTGGCTGCCTTCCAGAAAGGCCCCAAAGTTCACCTCTGAGGAAAGACGACTTTAAATTGGAAAAGAATGTTTGAATGTCATTTTCTTCTTCACGTTCCCCGGGAGGCTTTAACAAACCTGAGGAAAACAGGAAATTCTCTCCTTAAACACTACCAGTGGGGAAAAGATCCACAATTGACCATTAAAGGAATGTTAGCACATGCTATGTAAACAGGAAATCTGATTTTAGGAGGCTGGAGAGTAGACTAAGCCCCACACATTTGCCTACTGCACTCAGCTCAGTGTTACTATAGCTTGTTCATTGTGAAATAGCCATAATAAAAGCGTTTGTACCCACTCCACACAGTTTTTGAGGGGCTCAAATGGAACCAGCCATTGTAGAAAAGCTCAGATCACTAACCTATGCAGACAGCATTATCATGACTGCTTTTTCACAGTACAATAGCAACCTTGGGCAAGGCCTTGCTAGAAGTTGCAGAGAGCCAGTTCTCATACTGTGAGCATGCAGTTGTCATTTCTGGGTTAGTGTCAGAACAAGTGACATTAAACCTGCTGAGACTTCCATCTGTGCCACTAATCACAACATGAAAATGCCCCTCCACTCAGTCACACACTGAACAGCTCTTAATTTTTTTTCAACTTTTTTTTTAAATTAGTTTTCTTTTTGTGGTGTTTAGAATGGAACCCAGGGCCTCATGCATGGTAGACAAGTGCTATAACACTGAGCTACATCCACAAGCCTAATCTTTCTGAATATCATCGATGAGCCAGACACTGATTTGAGAACTCTATGGAGATGAGTTGTGGGAAGTTCTCCCTTTGGCGAGGTGGGTACACAAAGGAAGGATTCTATATATGTGAGGAGAGCTGAAGGAAAGATAGCCAGAAAATGTCATGGATAGCCAGAGAGGAAAACAGCTGTGGTCCTGGTACTGTATCCACAGAGATTAGAAACTTGGTATTATCTCCCTCCTTCTACCAATGACCCTGCTTAGCAACAGTGGGCAGAGATCGTATCCATGGTTCATAAAATGCCAAGCATCCACTAACTCCCAGTCACTGCATTCACTCAGGTCCTTCTCTATCTTCACACGACTTACTGCCTCATTGTCCTGCCTCCAACCCACCCCATCCAGCCTCAACAGGTTTTCTGAAACTAGCTGTAGTAGATTCTGAGACAAGAAGCATATCAGTCTAGCATGTCTTCAAATTGCACGACACAGAAATGCTCAAGAGCCTTCGGGAGTCTGCTATGGTTTTATCTTCATTTAAAAATATTCATGATTATATGTTATTTACTTCATAATTGCACATAAACACACATATACATTAGGTAATTCTCAGGCACACAAACCTCATCCCATTCTGTAGATTGTCATATTCACCCTGGGGTGACTCTTTTTGGTCAAGACACAGTCAGTGGTAGGTAACAATGAACCTGACACCTTCCTTCCAGATCCAATTACAAAGTATTAGTTTTTCTCCTTGCTGTGGCAGGCCATCCAACAGAAACAACACAGGTAGCAAGGATTTGTTTGTACTCCTGTTTCATAGGGTTATAGTCCTTCTTGGTGGGGAGAAATGGCCACTGGGACATCTGAAATAGTTAGGTCTACAGGAGCCTTGCGGTGTAACTGAGCTGATGAGCTGGCAGGGAACACTCTTAGAATAGCTGAGCTGGCTTAGAACTTTAAAGCTCCATCTCTATGGCCTCATGTCCATAGGGTCCACAATCTCCAAAAACAGTGCCACCACCTGGAGACCAAGTGTTCAAACACACAAGAGCTTATGGGAGCATTTTTTATATTCAAACAATAATAAAGTGTGTAGATTGTCACCATTACTTCTCTCCTTAAGCTTCTCTTCACTAAGGGGTTTCACAGGAACCAACAGCAGTGAGCAAGCAGAGCCCGAGGGTACATACAGGTGGGCTTTGGGTGAAGGCAGCAGTAAGGTGTCTAATAGAGGAAGAGTAGACACCCACATAGGCAGCATCAAAGGGAACAGTAGGCACAAAGTAGTATGGCACAAAAGGTCAGAAAGAGAAGATGAAAGCATACCTTATTCATTTGGCTTTGGAAAAGAGAAACCTGAGAGCAAAATAATCATTAAAACAACTTCGAAATAATCTCTGATACTGTCTGGGACGATGGGGGAGATTCAGAAACACACCTTCTGCTTCATTGGGACATTCATTTAAGGTCTATCAGAGGCCAGAAAAGGCACTAGAAATCAGTATTGTTAGAGAATCTTTCTTGGAAATAAGCTTTTTCTGATTGGGGCAAGTTTCTTTTTAAAAAAAATTCTATGTGGAAAAAGAATTAGATAAATCGCCCTTGAAATTTCTCTATTCTCATTTGGTAAGAAATAAATCATCCACCTCGATGATAAAAGGATTATGAGTCGGACTCTCATTTCCTCGACCCTGGGAAGAACTATAATTACAATGACCATATTTTCTGAGTCAAACATCAGGACTGCAGGCTTGACAAGTACACGTGTACTTGTAAAGACAATAGGACAGGTTATCCGAAATGGAGAGTGACCTACAGGAGCTAACGTGACCAGGAGCAATGATGACACAGAAATAAATTGGTTTTAAGGCGTTTTTCATGATGTCATTGGTGTAACAGTTCTTTGTCAAGGTCTGAATTGTAAAATTGTAGCTGAAATTATTCCCTCACATTCCCAGCCAGGACATGTAGCAGGGACGGATTTTTTTAAAGAACTTAATTCAATTGGGTCAAACAATCCACTTCTCTCATCTTAGTAAAGATGAACAAAAACAACAGAATATATACTGTCTAAATTAGCATTTAAATATGGCCATAAAAATCTGTCAGCATATTGTACACAAAATTGCTTTTTTTTCCACCATATTTGGTCCACTGAGTATTTTGTCTAGCCTACTTTAAGTAAACTGAATACAATATTTAAGCAAATTGAGAACAAAAAAAATACGTACATTAAGGGATAATTACGTATATTGCTGGATGGCATCTCATTGTTGCATCCTTTTAGATGACAACAATTCTAGTTATTTAAGAACTAATATGTTATTAGCTAGCAGAGTGAAGGGCAGGAAGAAAAGTGAGGAAGTCAGGATCCATACTCCAATTAAAGAACTAAGCATGGAGATGAGGGACTAATAAAGTTGAGATGTCAATTGATGGGAAACTAATTTGAATGTTCAGTAAGACCTGAGAAGAACATGCTACCAGAAACACTAAGCACAAAGTTCTTACTTGGGTAGTATACCAGGAATAAGTCTTTTGAAATCATATCTATGGAAAGCTGACTTTGCAAGGCATTTAGAGTCTCCATAAGTAAGCAGAAAGAATTTTTAAAAAGGTATGCCTGTTACTCAAAAGATCACAATGACTATGGCACTGTCATACATACTGCCTGCTTGAGAGAGAGACAGACAGAGACAGAGACAGAGACAGAGAGAACACAGACAGACAGACAGAGACAGAGAGAAAGAGGAACTAACCAAGGGCTGGGGAGATGCCTCAGCCAATAAAATGCTTGCCACACAAGCATGAGGACTTGAGCTTGAATTTGTCCTCCAGAACCCATATAAAAGTCAGACACAGTGGCATTCACTTGCCAGCATTGAGGCAGAAACAGGTTGATCCCTGGGGCTTGATGACCAGCCAGCCTAGTCAAATTGGTGAAATCAAGCCAGTGAGAGACCCTATCTCAAAACACAAGGTGTACAGCTCTAGAGGAGAATATCTGAAGTTGTCTTCTGGCCTACACACACACACCACAAACACACACACACGGGTAACTGACAAAATCTAGGAGTAGACTCCATTCACAAAAGTCTTCTTGGACTGTATTAGTCAAGTAAGGCTGATGTAACAAACACTAGATTGAGCATCTTAAATGACAGATGCTTATGTCACACATCTCTGCAGACTAAAATTCTATAAACAAAGTATCAGAATAGAATTGAGTACTCCTGGGCTTCTTTTCTTAGTTGGTAGATAACATTGCTTTCTTGGTGACTTCACAGGACTTTCTGTCTTGAATATTCTTACTATCTGTTCCTGCAAATGTCCTTTTCTTCTGAAATGACCTGTCATGTTTGATTAGGAAATACACAGATGACTGAATATTAATTTAATCCTCTTATGCAGAACCTACTTCCAAATGCAGTCACATTCTAAGTTGCTTGGAGTTAGGGATTCAACACATGCTTTTGGAAGGACACCCAATCCAACCCATATCCTGGATAAAATCCGGCCTTACATAATTATAGGAAATGGATAACTGAATTTCAGAAGGACTAGGTACCTATAACGACAGTCAGCAATGCAAAAAACTAGAAGATCAGTTTCAGCAAGAAACTAAGAAGATGTCCTAGGATTGGAAGGCTTCGTGATAGAAAGAGTTATCAAAATAGAAGTGGTAGAATGTTCATCCATTAAAGACGGCCTCTGCCTTATTGTAGCAAAGCATATCTCAGGAACAGCAGGCAAAGATGGAGCCACTATCAGGCCTTGAATGGGAGACTGACTTTCTGGCTCTCTTCTCTGACTCTTGATGCTCAAAAACAATGCAAAGCAAAGAAGCTTAAAGTTCATAGAAGGTAACTGATCACTAAGTTGCACAAGAGATGAATTTGTCTGGGACTCAAGAGGCTTATTTTCTAGTGCAACTTTATTTACATTTTGAATGAAGTGACTGCTGTGCAGATGGAGTTGCAGGAAATTTGAATGTACACATCTGCTGTTCTTCTTACGCAGCCTTTTAGAGATATCAGTACAAATGCATTGGAGGCAAGACAGAGATACTCAGAAGGTTGTGAGATGCCTTTTATATGTGGGTTTAATGAGGTGTCCCCCATTCCACAGATGGAAGGAAGCTTTCAGTGGGAAGAGTCAGAAAAGAGAATGCAGTATGACACATCAGCTGGAGGCTAGGATTGCTCATGTCAGTTACCCCCAAATCCTTCCAGAATTGGGCTTCTGAGGGCATGCTGTCTCTGCTATATTGCACTTTCCACAATTTCATTAGCCTGCATGGTCTTTAATATTTTTTATCTAGTTACCTAGAAAATTATTTTCCAAAAATATTTTGTAGTAGTTTTCATTGACTTTATTCAGGCCCAATGTGTTGTTTATTATGAAGATCTCTCCCAGGAGATCAAGAAATGTAATCTCTTCCCAATAAAAAAAAATTGATCTGTTTCTCAGGCAGTCCAAAGATCTCAATATTTCATTTTATCCTAAGTAAAAGGTTAAATGAATACATATTTAGGCATGGAAGAAGGCAAGAAAGGACCATTCATGACCTTGGTGACCTTCTGATCAACCCCTCTAGATTCTGAATTCATTTTGGTGACTGACAGTGCCAACTGTGAACTCCCTCAAGAAGATAATTAAATGATCTTCTGGTGGACAGTCAAGGTTATTAGGCTTCTCAGAGCAGGGAGAAAGCAATGTTCCCTTGGTTGAGCCTTAGCATGTCTCAGAGTGGACGTTCTAGGGTTATTTATATGATTTGGAGCCTGCGATGGTAGACATTAAGGCAGGTCTTGAAAGGAGAGAACTGAACTGAACGGGGTGTTCATGATGTTTCAGATTCCTCAGCACAGCTACAGTCCGGAAATGAGTCCTCATAGCAAGGTGTTCTTGTTGATAAGTAAGCTATTTAGTTGGTTCATGAGCTTATCTTGCAGGTACAGATATTTCCTGGAGAAAGTAGTGAAGTTATGGTCCTGGTATTGTTTAACACCAGGACAAGAAATTACATTGGTTACTATTATTACTAGTAGACAAGATCTGAAAATTTTTCTAAGCTTTCTCTTTAGCCAGGACCAGTGGTGAAATTAGATAAGACTGTAAGTATCATTGATTTGAAATACTTAGTTATACATGGAAGGATCTCTTTATGTAGGATCACTATGACTTGACTAGAAAGTATACAAATAATTATAACCAAATTTTATATATATATATATATATATATATATATATATATATATATATATTCTGAATATCATATAAGGCTTTCAAACTATTCTTTCATGACTGACTTGGTCAATGTGTGAAGTAGAACATATACATTTAAGTAAGATGAATTATTTGCTTATGATTATGCCATTTTGTTTATATTCATATAAGACATACTTGTATTATGATGAGAGAGGGCCAGGCCAAAAAGAGGTAATTGTTTACATTTACCAAAAAAAAAATCTTTCTTTTAGTAAATTCTTTAGCACAAAAAGTAAGTCTACAATCACATGATTTAGAAATGGGTATGTATCTACTAAGAAATTTGGAGAGTAACTATCACAAATGGATTAATTCCTTCAGAATTAGTTGTAGTATCATAAAGTTTGGAAAACTAACACTCTGCAGAGGTATGCTTTCCCGATGCTTTTAAGCATTGTGTGCATCACCTAAACTTTTTGAAGAAAGCAAAATGGTAACACCCCAAAGTCAGGTGAAATGCTGTTTGAAGCTTAACTTTCCAAATGTCTGTTTTGAGTTATACATTATGACTCAAATGTGACTTCTGTTGTCTTTTTTTAACTTTTTTTTTTGCCTTCTCAGGTCTATCTGATTAATCTACAGATACACCAATAATTCAATGTGATCATCGTCTGAATTATCTAGCATCCTAAGTTAATAAAACTATCTTTCCTAATTATTGTCTTCATCATAATCATTATAAATTAACATTTTAAATTCAGGCAGTGACTATTTTTAAATACATATCAAATGATTAAATTTCTTCCAGGTGGTACTTGGTTTGCATCTGGCAAAAGAACAGGGAACCATCTGTTTTTTAGGTTTTTTTTTTTTTTCTAATAGTTCGCTATCTTCCCACCTGCAGCCCTTACTAACCACCATCTGCTGACTGCGTCGTAGATGTGCAAGCAGGACCTAGTGCTGCTTGTGCATGCCTTGCACCTGTGAACACTTTACTGTTTAGGAACAATGTATGAAGTCTTTCCATGGGGAGGGAGCCTTAAATCTATCTAATTCTAGTCCTCTGTTTTGTGAGCAAATTCACTCCATATGATTGAGCTTACTTACAACTTTCTCTGGATGTTTGTCCCACCTCAAAACAGTCAAATGACATGGTCTGACCTTTTGCTAATCTTAAAAGATAAGAAGAAACTGCTCTTAGAGCCTGTCACTTTTTTTCTGCCATTTTTATCATTTTTTTAGTATGTGAATGGTGTGTGTGTGTGTGTGTGTGTGTGTGTGTGTGTGTCCATCCCTGTTTGTGTGGATATATACATGAGTGTGCCATTAGAGGCCGTAAGAGGGCATCAGATCCCTAGAGTTTGATTTACAGGTGGCTGTAAGCCAGCCACCTGAAATGGGTGCTGGGAACTGAATCCAGAGCCTCTGAAAGAGCAATGCATGCTGTAACCACCAAAATGTCTCTCCAGCCCATTCTTCAGGTTTAGTTCTTATTGGCTGCTGCATCTTTTGTGGTCAGTTGTAGGAATGCTTTGCCTGGGGTTGATATTAATCGCCCATCAAATACATGTTTTACAAGTCTCTTCTGTGCTTTATTTTTCATTTTGATGAGGCTCATTTTTTTTTCTTTTGTGTTCTGTGCTTTTCAGTATCTGATCTAGGAAACCACTGTCTAATTCAATGCCATGAAGTGTTTAGCATGCTTTCTTCTAAGACTGTGTTATTTGGGGGCTCTTACACTGAGGGTTTGTTTCCATTTTCAAGTAATTTTTGTATATAGCATTTGGCAAAAGCCAGACTTCATTCTTTCATGTGTGATTATTGATCTTGTGCTGACAACCAGAGCTACTATGAGTTCATGAGTACAAGGGCCCCATTGTGTCCAAAAGGTATTATTCTCCCCAGTCCTCCAAAACATCTCACTCTTGCAATATTCCTGTCTCCTCTTTGATGATGTCACCTTTGGGACTTGCCATAGTCTCTTATTCTCCACACTGGTGTTAATCACCATCTACTGCAATAAAGTTTTCTGATGAGCAGTGATCACTGCACTGTATCTGTGGGCACAAGGCTAAATACTTAGAGGGCAATTTGATCCTATGTCCATTTAGCAAAATAACAGTATTGCATTCTCCCCTAGGACATAAAAACCTCCCCAGCCACATGTTTATAATACCATGTATGTGTTCTCTCCTGTGGAGCAATCTTAAATCCAATCAGAAAGCTATTGATTGCCATCATAAGATTCATGATGCTATTGTACCAATGGGCATATCTTGTCAGGCCAGTCATTATTATTAGGTCGTAGTGTTCACAGTTAGGTAAGAAAGCTGATGACTTTTCAACCAGCATAAATTAAACCAAAATTTGTTATTTGGCAGTGGCAGAGACTCTGACTTTGATAAAGGCTGGTCTGCCTTCAGGCTAGGTACCTGACAATCATTACCCAGGAGTTCAGCATTTTGGACCTTGACCTTAGTTCTACCATTTTCTGTAACTCAAACTCTCTTGTTTTGTGCTATTTTTCTGGCCCTTATTAAATAGCTGAGAGTCTGTGACCAATCTAAAAACAAAAAATCCAGAATCATTCTTAGAAAAATCTGAGTAAAATTTCTCTATCTCCATAAGCAAAATGCCCTAAATTTCCTATCCTTCTGAGGTATGGAAGAAAAAGGACTTCTGATTGGGCCGTGTGTCCACTTCACATAACTGCATATGCCACTCAGCTCTTTGCCCATCGCTGTAGCTCCTTTCCTTATGACCATGTGTTCTCTCCAGTAAGTTTAACCCCTCTGCATCCTTCCATGTCCCTCCACATATAAGCATGACCTTTCCATACATGTGCATTCCCTCCTTTTCAGATGTGTTCCCTCTTTGTGTTGACCTGGGAGTTTGATCCAAGTTAGCTCAGACTTGGAACCTTGTATGGTCCTGTGACTGGACTAATAAGTCCATATTCTGCTGTTATAATGAAGTACCTGAAGCTGAGTATTTTCTAATGAAACGATAGGAATTAACTCATAGTTCTGGTAGTCCAAAAGTGTGGCCCCAGCATCCACTTGGCTCTGGAGAGCACCTTTTGGCAGATGAGAGGATGGATGAAGGAGAGTTATAACACAAGCAGAACCTAGAACAAAGCTTATGCCCATAAGAAGGATAGTAATCCTATTCAACAGCATACCCCAAAAGATCCAATGACCTGAAGCCGGGGAGACAGATAAGGAGTTAAGAGCATCAGCTGCTCTTCCAGAGGACTCAGGTTTGATTCTCAGCACTCACATGATGGCCTACAACTGTTTGTAACTCCAGTCCCAGGGGATATGATATCTTCTTCTAGCCTGTGAGAACACCAGCCATACACATGGTTCACAGGCATACATTCAGGCAAAATACCCATACTCCTAAAATAAATTATTAGTTTAAAAAAAGATCCAAAGACCTCCCACAGGCCCCACCCCCTCAAGGTCCCACCACTTCTTAACATTGCCACACTGAGAGCCTAGTTTTTGCCACATAAGCCTTGAGGTACAAACTACACACATATCAACAGAGCGCTTGAGTTTCATGACAACTGTTTCGAATGTAAAGCTCAGTGCTGAAGTTTTCCCCTTTCCTTGGGATGCATCCCATTCATGGATCCCACTAATATACAGTTCACTTTCTTTCATATCAAGAGAAACATTTATATCACTAACTTATTATTTCATAAAGCATTTTAGACAGTACTACTAACTATCACCTGAAACACAAATAATTGATCTATTGTGAACTATTTCTAGAAAATACTCATTCATAGCTGAACATATTAGGCTTCTTTTACTTTTCCCTGGCCCATGATAGGGAAACAACCTTTATTAATAAAATGTTGAGGTGCCCCAAGACACAAAGATACCATTTTTCAAACTGTATTTGAGCACAAATCTTTTCAAAGATTTATTTTTTTATTTATGTATGTGTGTGTGTGTGTGTGTGTGTGTGTGTGTGTGTGTCCCTATGTGAGTTTATTCATGCTACATGTGTGCAAGTGCCTATTGAGGCCATAGGGTGTTGGGTTCTCTGGAATTGGGTTTACAATCAGTTATAAGCTGTCTGGTGTGGATGCTAGGAACCAAACCAGGGTCCTCTGTTTAAATAGTATGTGCTCCTACCTGCTGAGCCATCTCTCCATCCCTGCATAAATATATTTCGTGAGTTCCTGTAAGCAGTCTCATGACAGCAGGTAGAAGACACTATCAACTTCTTCAACACTTACCAAATCCCTGCACCCAGAAGCCTCCATCTACAAACACTTTTAGTGAGTGAATTGGAACATGATTGAATAGTAAGCTAAAGGTGTCATGGGTTGAAGTCTCCCACCTCTGGCAGTTATCTTCAACTAATGAAGAATGAGAGGTGGATAACCACTCAAATTCCTGGCTTCTGGATTAGAACAACTCTAGGGCAAATTGTATATAGTTCTCCAAAGCCCCAGGAACCAGATTTCTGAATGGGCATCTGTCTCTTCTTCAATACCTTCAATACCTTTCTCTACTCTCCCCAGTCTCTCTCATCACCACCTCCAGAATAGAGCTCCCTACATCCAGATTGCCATCTTGGAATTTTCTCCCACCAATATCTCTCATCACCATCTCCAGACAGAGCTCCATATATCCAGATTCCCATCTAGGAATTTTCTTCTGGAGAAAATAATGTAAAATAGCCAATTCCTGTTTCTTTGGCTTTTTGATCATAGCTGCATGGTAAGAACCAGACGTACTCAGTGAAAAAACTGTCAAAAGGTAGGTGTTGGTATAATGAGTTATAAGTTAAAGAGACTGATAGGAATGTGCTACACTGTGAGGTCAAAATGAGGCCATTGATGCTGAATAACCCCCAAATGTGGGAAAAGTGAGGAGAAAGAATGGACACTCTCCTGTCCCACAGGTACTTATGCAATGTCCAAGCCTCCTAGAACACAAAAACGCAGCCACAGCTGCTGAAGAAAGCAAGGTCACTGAGGCCACTGAACGGAAAGTAGGCAAACACCCAAACAATTATCTTTTTAGAAAATGATTGAAGTCTTTCACATAAAGAATAATAATGGACAAAAAAAATGGTTTATTCTAAATCCTAAAGAGCAGGAAAATTAATGAGTCTCTTACTCAGAATTAACACCATGCATAAAGAATTCCTTTGTCACAACTGAGAGGGGGCCCCCTTCACCTACGTATCAGACAACATGGAAAGCCCCCAGAAAATCTCTGTACACAAAGGCAGAGTCTGTCCACTTTGGGGTGCCATGACAACGGGGAGCCTCTTGCATGGATGAAATCTCCCAGCAAGGTCAATGAGACGCAATTAGAATGCACAGGCTCTGCAGCCACCTCCACATCCACGCCCTTGGCTAATTGAACTCACCCAGATGTTTTCTTTTCTACTCACTGAAATGATGACATTATTGGAGGTTAATAGTTAAAGGTTTATCTAAATTAGGTATCCATAAAGTTCTTAATTTAGCCATTGAGTGCCTAATAGAGATTAAATTGGACCTGGAGATACTATATTTCAATCTTGTGGGAATGACTTTGCACAAAACTGAAGGCTAGCTCACTAAGAAGTCTCCTCCTTTCACATAATATAAAACCTCCTAATAATAAGGCCATCACCCCCTGGGAGTTACATAAAGTTTTATGTGGGCACTGTTAGGCTTTTCCTATGGGATTTCTCTTTGTATGGGGCTCTGATTTCTTTTGTAAGAATCCTTTGCATGAGAGGCTCCTTGATCTGCTAGTGTATGGGACCAGAAAAATTCAGCAAGAGCCAATAGAGGTCATAGGAGAAGTCTGGGGAAGAAAGGGACAAACAGGAAGGAGCAATGGGTATGAGACTTTTTTCTAAGGTTTTTTTCCATTTTACATGCACAATTCCCCCTCCCTTCCCCTCCCTCTCACCTTCCATCTTCCCGCTACCCCATTTCCCCCATCCACTCCTCAAAGAGGGTAAGGCCTCCCTTGGGGAGTCAACAAAGTCTGGTATATCAGTTGAGTCAGGACCAAGCCCCACCCCCATCCCACCCCCACCCCTGTATCAAGGCTGAGCAAGGTACCCCTCCATAGAGAATGGGCTCCAAAAAGCCAACTCATGTACAAGGGATAAATGCTGGCCCCACAGTCAGTGGCCCCACATAGTGCCCAAGCCACACAACTGTCATCCACATTCAGAGGGCCTAGTTTGGTCTCATGCAGGCTCCCCAGAGTTCAGAGTCAGTGAGCTCCAACTAGCTCTGGTCAGCTGTCTCTTTATGTTGGCCCATCGTGATCTTGATGCCCCTTGCTCATAGAATCCCTCTTCTCTCTCTTCCACTGGACTCCTGGAGCTCAGCCTGGTGCTTGGCTGTGGATTTCTGCATCTGCTTCCATCAGTTACTGGATGAAGGTTTTATGATGACAATTAGTATACTCACCGATCTGATTATAGTGGAAGGCCAGTTCAAGGACCCTCTCCACTATTGTTCAGAGTCTTAGCTGGGGTCATCCTTGTAGATTCCTGGGAATTTCCGTAGCACCAAGTTTCTCCCTAATCCCATAATGTATCCCTCTATCAAGATATCACCTTTCTTGCTCTCCCTCTCTGTCCCTCCCCCAACTTGACCATCCTGTTCCCTCATGTTCTTTTGCCACCTCCCCCTACCTCCGTCCCTCCCCCACCCCATGCTCCCAGTTTACTCAGGAGATCTCTATTTCCTCTTCCTAAGGGGATCCATGCATGTCTCTCTTAGGGTCCTCTTCATTACCTAGCATCTCTGAAGCTGTGGGTTGGAGTCTGATTATCCTTTGCTTTACGTCTAATATCCACTTATGAGTGAATACATACCATGTTTGTATATTTGGGTCTTGGTTACCTCACTCGGGATGGTTTTTTCTAGTTCCATCCATTTGCCTGCAAATATCATGATGTCATTGTTTTTTACAGCTGAGTAATACTCCATTGTGTATATGTGCCACATTTTCTTTATCCATTCTTTGGTTGAAGGGCAACTAGGTAATTTCTGGATTCTGGCTATTACAAATAATGCTGCTATGAACATAGTTGAGCAAATATCTTTGTGGTATGAATGTGCATCCTTTGGGTATATGCCCACCAAGTGTGGTATTGCTGGATCTTGAGGTAGATTGATCCAGTTTTCTGAGAAACCTCCAAACTGATTTCCAAAGTGGCTGTACAAGTTTGCACTCCCACCAGCAATGGAGGAGTGTTCCATATTCTCTCTAGCATAGGCTGTCATCAGTGTTTTTGATCTTAGCCATTCTGACAGGTGCAAGGTGGTATCTCAGAGTTGTTTTGATTTGCATTTCCCTGATGGCTAAGGATGTTGAGCAATCCTTTGTCTTTCAGCCATTTGAGATTCTTCTGTTGAGAACTCTCTATTTAGATCTGTACCCCATTTTTTAATCAGATTATTTGATATTTTGATGTCTAGTTTCTTGAGTTCTTTTTATATTTTGGAGATCAGCCCTCTGTCAGATGCAGGATCAGTGAAGATCTTTTCCCATTCTATAGGCTGCCATTTTGTCTTATTTACCGAGTCCTTTGCCTTAACAGAAGCTTCTCATTTTCAGGAGGTCCCATTTATTAATTGTTGCTCTCAGTGTCTGACATTTTAAGGAATTTTTCACATTAAGAACAAATTGGGCCTGCATGAACACAGTAGAGGAGGGAAGCTGAATAATATAGATTGATAAAGGACAGCTTGTTGGTATCTGAATGGGACCTAGGCTACAAGAATAAAAAATCAGAAGTGAAAGGGCAATTGAAAAGAGGAAACAATGAGTGAGTCACAGTATTGGAATGGAAAGTGACCAATGCTGAAGAGTGTGTGTGTGTGTGTGTGTGTGTGTGTGTGTGTGTGTGTGTGTATGTATGTTGTACGTGTGTGCATGTGTATGTTGTGTGTGTGTGCGTGTGTGTGTGTGTGTTGTGTGTTGTGTGTGTGTGTGTGTGTGTGTTGTGCAACTAGAAAAAGAGACCGCTTCAGGTGAAATATAATTTGTCATATCCAGGAAACAAAGAAGGACTTAAGGTTATAAATAGTCAAAACAGTGTACCCTCGAACCCCAGTGTACAGATTCACACATGCCCTACTTTGGATCTAAAGCCTGTTTCTCACAGGGACTACTTCTTCAGTGTATGTGAGAGACTAGACTGTGCATATGCAATGGGACACAGATATAAGGACAGTTTCACTTATGGAGCAGAATCTGGAATCTGCCTGAGATACCAGCAAGGGATCATGTCTAAAGAAGGCTCAGGCTATTGCTAAGATGAAAGAGGAACTTCTAAGTGGTTGAAAGTTGGGGAGCTGGAAAATTCTCCACATCAATCTCCTAGACTCTATTTCCATGGATTATGAGTCCATCTTTCTCTTAGTACTCTGCAAATATTCTTTATGAGTGATTTACCTGTTCTTCCTCTGAAACCAGATAAGTGAACTAAGACATCTCATGCAATTTATTTGTGAAATGGGGACACCACCTTCCTTTTCCTGTTTGTTTTTGTATTGTTTTTCTGTCTAGTCTCCTTTTGCTTTTTAAATGAAGCATGAAACTTCCCCATGAGGCTAATATTGGTGCATGCTGGGCCCAGTGTGGCATACAGTTCACCTGGATAGGAAGTCTCACTAATAAGAACAAACTGATTCTGCATTGTGTCTTGTCATATTTTAGGTCATTTGGCAGATTCAATTAGTTTGTCTTGATTTTCAAAGCTCCAAGAATGATGTGTGCATTCCTTAGTAGGAAAATGGGGTTTAAAAGTCCAATAGTAAGCTGATCAGTGTCTACTATCAGGCTTCCATCTTCATGCAAAATAATATAATAATAATAATAATAATAATAATAATAATAATAATAATAATAATAATAATAATAATAGATCACCTAGGGTTGGTAACTGGGCACTCAGATGCCTGAAACCTGATACATAAAATTAGCCTATCTTTCTGATTTTCAGTTTGAAGGCAATCTTTTAGGATTAAGTCAGATTGATATGTGGAGCCACATTTCAAGAAGAGATGATCTACTGTGTAGATGCAGCATGTGACAGCTGTTCCATTTCTCTCTGTAGGACAGGCGCTCCTGGGAGCTCAGATACTCTGAGACATCATGCCCACACACTACTTTAGGCCCACAATTCATTGATAGTGCCCACCAGAAGACTCTGAAGAACACAAGGTAGTGAACACAAACTCTTCTTTGTCCAGAGAGAGGCCCAAACCAACCAGTGGCAAATAGGAAGTTTGACATCTCATTGTTACAGTTTGAGTATGAAATGTCTCCCCATCGCTCCACCACCTTCTCTCAAGTGCTCAGTTCCCACATTGACACATTATTTTGAAGGGTTTGGAGTCTTCTAGATGTGGAGCCTTCATGATGAAAGTAGGTCACTAGTGGTGGGTCTTTGAAGGTTTGCCCCTGGTTATGATCTGCTTCCTCTACTTCCTGGCCTGTGCCATGGGAGCAACCATTGCTATAACTCAGGTTGCTGTGAGCCTCTCTTGCTCTCCTGCTTCTCCACCAGAATGTACAGAAATTTCTCTGAAACATGATCCAAAATAAGCCTTTCCTCCCTTTAGTTGATTCTATCAAATATTTTGCTCACAGCAACAAGGCATTAACTCCTAAAGATCCATACGACTTATTTCATATTATATCCACATTAAACGTCTTATTAAAGTAAGGTTTGAAATTCTGTGGTAGGCAAAAAATCTTTGGATATTATTTCCAAATATTCTGGTGTAATTGACCTTCCAGTCACATAAAGATGCTTCACCTGCTGTATTCTCTACTACAGTCTCATCACTCAGTCTCCATACTCCTGGAGCTTCCCATAGAGCAGACATATTCCTGTAGAGTTTTTATTCTTCTATCCAATCCTTCTCAGTTCTCTGGAATATACTTCATTTCATATGGTCATCTTTCTTTAGATCTCCTAAGCTCTGTCATTTAAAGAGGTAATCATTGGTTACACATATTCAAACATGTACATTTTATTCAAAGCCAGTAACATCTGCGTATATCCAGCCTACTCAGGATTGATGTTCACATTATACAGTTCTTTATGTATTCTATATATTTACACCACCACCCCCATCTGATGTGTAGTTGCAAACAATTTTCTCTAAGCTACTTCTTCACTCAGGTGATTGCTTCTTTTACCACACAGGAACCATTTAATGTCATGTAATCCAATCTGTCAGTTCTTAAGGATATTCCCTGTGCTATTCAAGAATCCTTTTCTGAAAGTTTTTCTCCAAATCCATGTCTTGAAGCATTTCCCCTATGTTTTCTCCAGCAGTTTCAGTGTTACATGACTTAAAGTTTTTCATCTATTTTGAACTGACTTTTATTCTGAGTCAAAGACATGGATCTAATTTCATTTTTCTAAATATGGATATCCATTGTTCTAGCATCATTGGTTGAAAGGTTGTCTTTTTTCCAATGTCAGTCTCAACAACTTGGTCACAAATTAGGATACTAGTTATGTGGATTTATTTCTGGGTCCTCTCCTCTAGTCTATTCTTCGATGTGTGCACTTCGGTGTGAGTACCATGCTGTTTGTGTCGCTATGGTTTTTAGTATAATTTGAGGTCAGGTATTGATATACCCCAATCTTTAATTTTTCTGCTTATATGCTTTGATTTATCACAGATTTTTGTGTTTCCAAATGAATTTTAGGATTAGCTTTTCTAGTTCTATGATGAACATCATTGGAATTTTAGTGGGACTCTGCTAAAGCTATAACTCTTTATAGTAATATAGCCATGTTCATGATATTAATTTTTCCAATCCATGAGCTTAGGAGATCTTTCCATTTTCTAGTCTGCAATTTCTTTCTTTTAAGACTTAAATTTTTTGTTGCCTAGATCTTTCATCTCAGGTTTGTATCTAATTGTTTTGTTGTTTTCTAAGCTATTGCAAATGAAACATTTTTCTTAACTTATTTCTTAGCAAGTTTATTATTGGTATACAGAAAAGCTAGTGAGTTTATTATATTGACTTCATATCCTGTTGCTTTGCTCAAAGAATCAGATCTAAGAGTTATCTGGTAAGGTGTTTAGTCCCTTACATGGAAAATCATATCATCTGAAAATGGAGGTAATTTGTCTACTTCTTTTCCTGTTAATTTCAAGCATTATTTTTAATAAGAATTAAGAGATTAGGTACCCTGTTTTATTGCAGATTTTAGAAGAGATGCTTTTTAGTTTCTCCTCACTTGGTATAATGTTAGCTATAGATTTCTCATATGTAGCTTTGACTATATTGAGGTACATTCCTCATAGTCATAGTTTCTTTAGGAGAGATGTCTGTACTTTTAATGAAGTCAGATTATTACATTTTTGTTTTTGTTTTTTCTATTTTGATTCTCTCTTAAACATCATAGAGTCTACTAAATTCCATATAGTTTTCATTTCAAATGTATGTCTTCTCCCCACCTGGACATGCAATTTCATTTTGCCATATTGATAATTATGATAAAGTCCAATTTCATTTTCCCATATTGAAATTATTCTTGCAGAATTTACTTAATAGTTGATATTTTCCCTCAATATTGTAATGTATTTTCATCCATTTACTTTATATTACCAATCTGTTTATCTGTTCATTCTTTTTCTACCATTTTTCTCTCTTTTAATGTAAAAAACGAATTTTAAATTAAGAGTACACAACATGATATTAGAATCACTCACAACCTTAGCTCCTGCTTGTTTCTGCCTGTTTTCCACAAATCCATTTCACACCTGCCATGTTTATGCCATCTTCTAAGCTTTTGCCTCAGTGTATCACCTTCCATTTCACGTGTCTCTCTTGGGTGTTTCCTAAGAAAAGTTTTCACAAACCAGCTGTGTATCAGTAGGAAGTATGGACAAGCAGTTCTCACATAGCCTCTTAGATTAATGTAATACCTTCACTCCCTGCATATTGAAGCTACAAGTCTTGACTTTGCAAGGCGGGTGCACAATGTGTATTCCAGTGGCTTGTGGAAACATCATGCCTGACTTGGGCATAGAAGGGGAATCATGTTTGTCTATTTTTCATTCCCTTAAGTCATTTCCTGATTCATATGAAATTCAGATAGATGGCTAAATTTTGTCAAATTGTAGATCCTCACAGTACTTCCTGTGCAGATATGAAGCATAAATTTCAATATCTTCCATGTGTCTTTGTTCCTTCTGCTTTCAGACAAACTAGAAGCTTCATAACTAGGAGACTGGAGAGTCTTTCTTTTTGCCAACTACTTAACAAAGCACTCTCCTCTGAACTCCAAAACTCTGGGAAATGAAAACTTCCATGCCTTATGTTACAGTTGGCTTCACTTTATGAAAGTAGAAAGATCACACAAGTCTGATCCTCCATGAACCTCCTCATAGACATCTTCATACAAGCTTTTGAATACAGTTCACATGTGTGTTTCCTACATCTGTGGAGAATATTACTATTATTACACCTTGACACTTAAAAAAAAATCAAGTTTAGCTTATATATTTGCAATGCTCTTCTTTTCCTCAAATCACAATTAAATTAAAAATGAAATAGAATATTTGAAAATTGAATAGATTTAAACCTGAGAAAATCAACACCTGCAATTGTTTTTTCCAATTGTTGTTTTTCCATAGGCTTAGCAACTGCACCTGAATCTACTGATGTTTTAAATACCATCTGCACCCCCTACACATGCCTGTGGACCTTCAGTCAGTGTCCCGACACTTGGCAGTGGCCTGGTGGGACTTCTAGTCTCACCAGGCCCAGCTCTGCCACTGCTACCAAACATAGTTTTTAATTAAGTCTCTATTGTTCTATTTACCAGTAAAGACTCAGAAGTCAGATGTTGGGGTGAAAACCTGTTAGCTCAGAGAGGCTGAGAAGCAACCAGCTGACCTTCCTTTTTTTGCCAGAGACCCAGCAAGAGAGCATCTCTTCAGCTGTCCCAAACCAAAAAGACCAAGAAACTCCAAGTGCCTCCCTACTCCTTCCTGTGTGTCTCTTTATCCATCTTCCTGGCTTCTCTATACTTTCTATGGCTAATTCCTGCCAACTAGTTTCTGACTCCACCTCCTGATCGAAGGTTGATTTTATTAATACAGTCTCGGGTTTCACAGTGTGATCAAATATCCCACAACATCCAATTTCATTTTTCCATATTGATATTTGGTTTTTCTCATAATTTAATTAACAATCAATATTTCCCTCAAAATTATAATGTCCTACCTTGCTAAGCATCAGCCAGTATTTTCAAGCATATGAATGAATACTAAAAATATTGGACAAGTACATAAGAAAACAAGTTAACAAACCCACCATGAATCAAAAACTGTAGTAAATGACCTCACATATAATTATCCCTCCCTTAAAAATTAAGTGGTTATGTAGCTGGACCTCCATATTCTTATTTGATTTTTGCTTATCCCTATAAGAATTATAATGGCAGCCATTTTTCCCTTTCATAACTGAGGGCCAAGTTCATTTGATCCTCTCATCTTTTGAAAATGGTTATTAAAATCCCATTTTAGAGATCAAAAATACCTAAAACCCAAAGAAGCTGAATTGTTTTCCCAGAATAATCTCAAATATTTTTAGAGCCATGAGCACTCTATTTTCAAACTATTGTGAAGCAATTCCTTCAATACTGTCTAATTTCTTTCATGCATTGCCCAAAGTAGCATCTTACTGACCTGCTTATCCAAAAGTCCCTAATTTAATCCCTCACTAAAAGATTTTGGGTAAATCTGGCATATAAAATTATAATTAAACTCTTAGCCACTGACTGTAATTAACTAAGAAGTTTCATTTATGTTTTACAATTAAGTGATTAAACAATGAATTTTCAAATATTTCCCTAATGAAGTCATGAACTTTAATAAACCAAGTTCTGTAATTAAATTAAGAAAAATGAAACAGAACATTTGAAAATTACATAGACTGAAACCTTCTAAGAGAGTCATTTCTCTCTGGCTATAAGTCAAGAACTTTCAAAGGTGGAAAAAGAAGAACCTTGGGATAAATACATAGAAAAACAACATTTTTCGAAATCCACAATGAATGAAACATTATGGTAAATAAGTTCACACATACTAAAATTTTCATTCCCACAAGAACATTGTAGATTATACTCACTATCTTTTTTTCACACACATAAAAAAGTATGAACACAGACGTAGGGAGTTCCAATAAATTTTCCTAAAAAGCATGGCTCTTAGTTGAGAGAAGATGGCATATGAATCCAGGTAGCCCAATGCTACTGTCACTGTAACATCACTTGCCTACAGGTCTTCTAGGACCAGTGTCTCATTAATGGCTATATAACCATACAAAAATGCCCTTCTGCTCACTTACAAAACAGAACAAACAGTAATGTCATACATTTATAAGAATTCAACTAGCGACAAGAGAAATGGCTCATCTTAAGAGCATGCGGTGCTCTTGGAGAGGACCCAAGTTACATTTCCAGCACCCATGCCAAAAAGCTCACAACAGCCTATAATTCCAGCTCCAGAGAATCCTATGCAATCTTCTGGAGTCTACAATCACCTACACTCATATGTTCGTGTGTCTACTTATAGATACACACATATATGCATGATTTTTAGAATAAAAATAAATCTTTTAAAAAAAGAATTAAACCAATTTGTGTGTGTAGGATCCTTAGAAAAGCAGCTGCTGCATTGTGAGTGCCCAATAAAGATGGACTTTTTTTTTTTTTACTACTGCCATTGTATTTGGGTACTCTTTAGATAGTTGATAAACTTTTGCCTATCCTCATTATGATCATCTGAGGGAGTAATAATAATAATAACAACAATATTTCCATTTCAGAAATGGAGTCACTAAGACTCAAAGGAACTTTCCAAGGTAATTATAGCCTAAAAGTAGAACATTAGAGACACAGAGACTCGTGGTTTTAAACATTGTGTCCTGTTCTATGAAAATACACACATTATTTTATGATCTTTACCCTTCTATCATCAGCCATTCAAGTCACTCTTCTACTGTATTGAATTCTAATGATCAGTATATGGTCAGATTTTGACCAGTCTTGGAGAAAATGGTGGATAAGCCTGTTACAAGACAGAACCTTACTCGACAGAGAGTAAGCTTTATGTGAAGAGCAAAATTCCATTTCGGACAACAATGCTCCCGCCTCAGGAAAAAAAAAGGGGGGGCCAACAAATTTTTTTCTCATTTTATTTAAAATACTGAATGAGCTGGGCGGTGGTGGTGCACACCTTTAATCCCAGCACTCAGGAGGCAGAGGCAGGCGGATCTTTGTGAGTTTGAGGCCAGCCTTTGAGGCCAGCCTGGTCTACAGAGCAAGATCCAGGAAAGGCGCAAAGCTACACAGAGAAACCTTGTCTCAAAAAAATAAAAAAATAAATAAAATAAAAAAATAAAAAAATAAAAAAATTTAAAAAATACTGAATGATCCATTCTAGAGTTTTCTCAATTGTACCTCTTAATTCTCCTTTCTATGAAGCAAACCTTTTATCTTACTCTTAATAAACTTTCTTTCAGCAAACTAATCAGATTATTGGTGCGTAAGCCTTTCCCCTGAATCAGACAGTCACTGTCCATCCTTCCTTTTCTCAGAACCCCACAGTCTACATAAATACCACTGAATGCTCTCTTATGTTATTGGTAACTTTTAATTTCCTCAACCAAAGAATAAGATATTTAATAGAATGAACCTATTTTATACTTCTTATATTCTTGTATTATGTGATGTATTCATGAGTACATACATGTAATGAATGGATGGATAGCTAGGTATTAGTACTTATATCTTCCAGCCATCATGGTATATTTCTCTATGCCTCCATATTTACTAAAGAAATATTTCATTTACTATTTTATATGTAAGTCTCCAGGAAAACATAATTCACTGCTTTCATCCATATTAGTTGGTTGTCTAACTTTTCAGACTGACATATCACATTTCTTTGGTTTTGGTTTGTTGTTTTGTTGTTGGACACTTGGTTGACACAGCTACACCCTTTGCCCATTTCATGCTCTTTCTATTCTTCCCTAGGTCAGAATTCCCTTTGTAGTCCTTCCAAATTTTGCAAGAAATAAAAAATCCATTAAAATTTTTCTCTGTTCTGTAATTTTAGTGTGAGAAATATATTATCTGACAGTCTTCTTATTAATGTTTAATTTCATGAGTAGTATGTGCCTTGCTTTGAAGTGGACAGCTCCTGGTCTGGTCTTTGTGTGTTATAAAATGTTTATTGTCAGTGGACTGTGGGAGAGCTTGGAGCAGCCACCATTATTCAAACCAACAGAGAAACTGTCATATGAACACATTTGATTTCCTGTTTACTGGTTCAATGTGAGGAACTGCATAGTTCCCTCACCCAGGACTGTAGTGTAGGTTTAATATCTAAAATAGGACACATTAATGCATACTAACACAGAGAAAATTTTAAGTTTAGAATAACTGACACCAACAAGTAAGTCCCCAGAGTGATGTTTAGGAGTGGGGTCACAGACAAGATTTGTAACTTGAATGGAATTTGACAAGATGCCAGGAAATGATACTTACCCAGGAGAGAAACCTTAATGCTGCTGTGATCTCTCTGAGAAAACTGAAAGAGGTGGTGGGAAACCAGAGTAACAATAAGCTACTCCAGAAAAATTAGAATAATCCAAATCTTATACAGTTAAAATCCATTGACTTCATAAATGTCTATGAGACATTTCACTCTGTAGCTTTAACCTGAAAATTATTTGAATATTTTTTCAATATTGATTAATATTAGTATGTTGAACATTTATTCCATTTACTTATGAATACTTATTACAAAGTTGATAGATTGTTACAGAATAAAAAACAATATAATAATATATTATGAAAATAAGCAAAAATGATCCCTTCCTGAGTGATCTTGTATGATTAAAAAATAATAGCCACTATGTGGGACAGGTTAAATATAGGGTTCATTTATATAATGTGTGTAAAGGAGTTAGGACAATGATGCCAGCTATTACTATGTTTTTAATTTAAAAAGTCCTCCAAAAATAAGAACCATATGAAAACATTGAATTTATGCATTAACTTTTCTCTGAAAAGTTGCCTCTTCATTGTGAAAGATTGGCCACAGAAATACTTCTTTCATTTTGATGTTAGAAAGAATATGTCAAAAGCAATGCAAGTGAAGGAAAAATTGAAAAAGCAGACAGAAATATTGCCTTCTCAGAAACAATTTTTTTCTAGACAACTTAGCTTATTGGAGAAAAACAATTTGCTGGAATTTTTCTTTTTCTCCTCTGTCTCCCTTGAAAACAATGTATCATATACTTTTTAAGCTGGGTAATAAAATGAAACTAGGGACAGGAATCACTAATCTCCCAATAACAAATGAAACTAAGCATCTACTACACAGATGCAAAAGCTGACATCTGGTCTACCTGACAGTTGTACTTAGGAAAGTGATTCAGCTGACACCACCAAGTGAGCTGAAAGCTGGCTTGCCATTGAACCTGTAAAGAAAGTGTAATCACAAGACTCCTGCAGTTTGAAGGCTTTTCCCCCTCTAGGCCTGGCAAACCCTGGTGTGAGATGTGTGCATCAGTTTTATCAGGTCTTTCAATGTCTCATTTCAAGCATGAGAAATATTGAAAAACTCACTTCAATCCTTGTAGTTCATAGGTCCCCAAGGATCTAATCTCTCCATTTTAAACAGCTTGATTTCCTTGTCTCCAACCAATTTCTATCCAACAAAAAAAAATTCATAGAGAAATATTTACAGTTAAAATTGAATTCATATCTACCTTAAATACTGTAATAAACCAACAAAGAACCACATCTAAAATGGGCTACAAATAGTGGGAATCCAGTAACTCAGTTTGAAAATAAAAGAGGTCCAGGTGGTGGTGGCACATACCTTTAATCCCAGTACTAAGGAGGCAGAGGCAGACTGATCTTTGTGAGCTCGAGGCCAATCTGGTCTACAGAGCTAGTTCCAGGACAGACTCCAAAGCTACATGGAGAAACCCTGTCTCGAAAAAACAAAACAAAGCAAAGCAAAGCAAAAGCGAAAAAAAAAAAGAAAAGAAAAGAAAAGAAAATAGATCGCTGGTATCATTCATCATCATGGCACTGAAACTGATCCACAATTTGGTAAAGTCTTTGTGAGTTGTGGCTTTAGCAAGCAATCTGCAGCCAGGGTTTATACATTTTAAATATGGTACTCCCCTCCCCAAAGAAAAAACTAAACCCCATATGAAAATAGTAATGAGTGTCAAACAAACATTGGAGAAAAAAATGTAAGATATAGAATATTAGCTGTGATTAATATCATGAGGTTTACAATGAATGACTAACCAGGATCATTTCACTAATACATGTCTAAGTTCAGCTTGAATTTTAGTCTGTCTCTGTAAACCTGGTTGTGCCCAGTTCATAAACAGTATGAGTTAAATTCATGGGTAAGCATGCAATGTGGCTAGAAGACTTAAAGCCTGATGGATTGCCTCATCCCACTGAAAATACACTGATGGTATATACCAATAGTCCAGAACTTTTATTCTACTGGGACTCTGGTTGGCCACACTGGCACCATACCACTCTGCCCCATTCAAAGAGAAAGGAGAAGTGAGGAAGGAGAGGTGTGGAAGGGACAAGAAGAGAAAGGAGGACGTGTGGAAATCTCAGTTCTCATGAGTCAGGAGGAGTGCATGAATGATACAGAATCATAAATGGCTGAAAAAATTACATCTCAGATCAAAAATATACATAAGACAGAAAATTTATCTATAACTAAATAGGGTGATTTCAGCTTATTAATTAAAATTATAATACACATCTTTTCTTTGACACATTTTAACCTTTTGTTTGTTTGTTTGTTTACTAATTTCTACATGTTACATGTCAAATTTTACCCAAAAGTCTTTACATTGTTAATCTTCCATTTTAAAATTCTGATTTTTCCTGGAAACCCACAATCCTTGAGTAAATACTGTTCCTTCCCTCAAAACTTCTCAAAGGGCTTCTTCACTGTGGGTCTTCTCCTAATATTCAGATACACTTGAACCCCTCCCTTCTGCACACAGCTTTTGCTATTAGTCATTTTCCAATTAGTTTGGATAATTCATCTCTCTCAGCTCAACTTTCTTAAAGCACGAAACATTTATCTGTGTCTTTTAGGTCAGCTGGTATACAATTTTTCAAATAAAATTCTCTATTACATTATTTATAAACCATTGGCTGTGTGTCTGTACATGAATTTCCTGACAGGAATAGTTTCTAAAGTAGTTTTATACAACATGTGTGAGCTACAACTGCAATTCTATGAATACATATTATAAATATAGGTAAATTTTATAGATTATATATTATTATAAGTATACAAGAAATATAATTGAATATGTAAATTAAAACTATATATAAACTAAAGCTACACTTTGCTATGTGTTATGTTGCTATTTCTTTTGAGCTGAAACATTTCCTCCTAAAGGGAAAAAGGAAGCTCATAAGACTCAGGAAGGTCCTGAAACTTAGTAAGTTCAGGAAGTTTAGAAATCTTCCAGACTCCTAAGGCCCCTCCCCAGAATTATAAAAGTAATAATCAAATGTCTGTGGGGACTCAGTTCTATGATGGGGCTTCAAGTTTTGCAGGAAGCTCTAAGAATGCAGTTTTCATGTGTCATCTCTCATGTTGCTGTGAACTTTTCTCTGAAGCAGCTAGATGCCTTTGAGTTAGCCATGCTCCTATAAGGAACCCCTCTCCCTGCTCTGAACAGTAATCCAAATGAACTTACTTATTCACCAATGTAGACTTGGGTGAAATCATTTCTTTGATCTGTCATTGACACCCTTCCTCAGTAAACAGACATTTGTTCATATAGCCCCAGGAAAAATCACACAACAGTATATCTGTGTGTGTGTGTGTGTGTGTGTGTGTGTGTGTGTGTGTACATATACATACATATCCTCAAGTGTATATAGATGTAAAAATTTAGTTATATGTGTATGTGCCTATATGAATGAACATAAGCTATTTCTTTGGAACAAATATAAATGAAATATTTTTCTTACATACTTTACTAAGACAATTATTAAAATGCATATTGACAAACTACATATTTTAGAGGCAAATGAAAAATAACTGTTACAATATCCTTCATTTTGCCCATTAAAGATGCTTCTTAAGCTTCAAAGCATCCATTAACACAGCTGATGGCAAACAATAGACAGGCTCATTCAGGTGAGCAGAATACATTGATTCCTACAATTGTATTTATCCAAATATGTAACCACTACAATTTTCTAATTTTTTATCCAACTAGCATGAACACAGATATGGTGAGATTAATAGAAAATGCCAAAGAGTAAGAAATATAAGGATTCCTGCATGTCTTTGAGAAAAATATCCTCCTTGAAAGAGATACAGTCAATAATAAATCAAGACGCTTCAGGGTTACACGAAGCAGCTGAATTTTCATCATAGAAAATAAGATCTTTTTATTTAAATGAAATCACTGGTTTAGAGCAAAAATGTAAAATCTGAAATGGCAGTTAAAGTCACTTCTCCCCAAGGGAAATTTAGATCTATCTTGTGCATTAACATATTTTAATGTTCTGCTTCCTAAAAGCTTTGCAAGGTAGAAAATTTTATAAAACAAGAATTATATGTTCATGATGCTTTTATTAGGTTTTTGTAATGGTGTTTGTAATATCCATGTTACTATAGGAATAGTATTATAATAAAAGTAAAGGATTCCAGCCCCAGTACTGTCACGCATTATTGTTGTGTTATGGTTTACAAGTAGCTCCCAATGGGAAGCTAGACATAATTACCTTTTAAATGACAGGCTTTACTGGTTTTGATGCATGAGAAATAAACATGATCACTAAAAATCAGTAAAGTGCTTCTTTAAAATAAATTTTTTAAAGGTAAGGAGCTGCTCGGGAGAGAGCAGTTGAAGTTGCATGGGAAGCCCAGACATAAAGGACTAAAAAGAGGCCAAGCTGGAATGCACAGGTTACAACCTCCCTCTCCAAAACCAAAAACCCACAACCCTAAGGTGCCGGTATCAAGGTTCCCATTCTCCCTTCCACACAGCTCCATGTTGAACTTGCTAGAGAGGGAAGGATCTGAGAACACTACCTTTTAACTCAGCACAGCTGTGTCAGCAACTCATTCCAGAAATGTGTGCTGCTTTCAGCCTTGATCAGAGAAGCTTCTTTTTGCAGATAATACAGAGACTTGTTATGACTTGTCTAAGTGCTAAGAACAAGGGACTATGAGAGCTCAGTCCTAATAGGACATCTATAACAACCCTCCACCCACATCCACAGCCCAAGGTTCAGAGAATATAATGGAAGAGGGGGTGGACTAAATGTCAGATCTAGAGAGCTGGGGAAACACTGTGAAGTACTGTCTCTAGATGTGACATGGCACCTCAGTCTGGACTTAGGTCCTGTGCACTGGTCTGCTTGAACTCCACTCACAGAGGCTCTCATCATTGCCACCTGGAGAGCAGTCAGCCCAGCAGCCTGCTCATGAAGAGGCAGCAGGGAAAGCCCCTTTCAGAGCTTGGAAGGAGGCAAATGACATATATGGGGCTTTCTCTGAAAATATAGCCTGCCAAATCTCCTTGTCCTTAAAGAACGAAAACATGGTAAAGCAAGCAGACCTTTCTAATTCCACCTTACTTTGGTTCAGGGACAGTTCTTGTTGGATACTCCCCTGGCCTTGAACCACTATGGGTAAAGTGTCCTACTTTGTATTCTTGGGGCCTCTCAGATGGATCCACTGTATTTTCAATTTCCTGTGAATCTGGCTGCCTCATCCATGAAGCTAGGGTATTCCTCATTTGAGAATGGCCCATCAGAAGAAGCTAAAACCTATGGGGGTTGGGGGGTGGAGGAATGAGCAGTCCTCTGTAAGATATACTAATTACAAAGAGAGAGGGGATAAGTACAACTTTTTCAAGTCATACTTGGTGTGGGACGTTTTAGTCACACCTCAGCATGCACGTGGCAGTCAGAGGACTGCATCAGTGTCAGTCTCCTTCTGCCTTGTCTGAGACGGGATCTCTTATTTACTCCTGCATATACCAGGCTGTCTGGCTCATGAACTTTTTCTCGCTTCCCCGTCTCAGCCTCCCATCACACTGTTTGAGCACTGGGATTGCAGTAAATCCACACTACCCTGTCTGGCTGTGCAGGCAGGTTCTGGGGATTCAAACCAGGGTCCTCGTGTTTGTGCAGCAAGCACTGTATCTACGGAGCCATCTCCCCAGGCTTGAGGTAGCCTCTAACACCAGCCTCTACCTCCATAACATCTTTGCCATTTTAAAATTTCTCTCATTATCAGATTACTCTGAATCAAATGGGTTAATTCAATATTCAAAATTTCTCTACCATTCACTTTAAGATACTTTTGTTTTCTTCCTGATTACAAACAAAATTTAGTTCACATATTATTGAACACTTACGTTGACCTGTAGCGTCTGCCCAATATGCACCAAGTTGCTAAGTAATTAAATATCTGCACCTTTGAGGATGTTAATAATTAAGAGTTTAATGATTAAGGTCTGAGATCAAGTAGACCATGGCTTGTTCTAGTAGGAAATTTGATTTACTTCCAAATTTACCTTGAATTATTATTGACAGAATTATTTAAGTAATTTTAATGGAGGGAATGCTAGTTCATAAACAAAGTACCCCCATTGCTGGTCCTTTAAATTATTTCTGAATAGTCCAAACTTTCAATTTTTTTTTTCTGCCAGAGATCTCCCCTTTGGTATGATGGGCAGTTCTTTTTGTTTTTAAGAAATTTTTTATTTGTTTTACATGCCAACCACAGATCCCCCTCTCTTCCCTCCTCCTGCTTGCCAGCCTCCCCCTACCCCCACCCACCAACACAACCCCTATTCCTTCCTTTGACAAGGTAAGGCCTCCCATGGCAAGTCAGTAGAGCCTGGTCCATTCAGTAGAGGCAGGTCCAAGCCCCTCCCCCTGCATCAAGGCTGTACAAGGTGTTCCACCATAGGTAGTTGGCTCCAAAAAGCCAGCTCATGCACCAGGAATGGATCCTGATCCTACTGCCGGGGGGTCCCTTAAGTAGGTCAAGCTACACAGCTGTCTCGATTATGCAGAGGGCCTAGTCCAGTCCCATAGAGGCTCCAAGGCTGTTTGTCTAAAGTTCATAAGTTCCCAGGAGTTTGGTTGTCTCTGTGTGTTTCTCCATCATGATCTTGATGCCCCTTGCTCTTCTGTCTCTTCAACTAGACTCCCGGAGCTCGGCCTGGTGCTTGGCTGTGGGTCTCTGCATCTGCTTCTATCAGTTACTGGATGAAGGCTCTATGATGACAATTAGGGTATTCACCGACCTGATTACAGGGTAAGCCAGTTCAGGCACCCTCTCCACTATTTCTAGTAGTCTAATCTGGGGTCATCCTTGTGGATTCCTAGGAACTTCTTGTTGCTAGGATAAAATACATAAAGTAGTAACTTAAAAGAAAAAGGACTTTCTTCTGAAACCGTTTAAGAAGGATACAGCCCTTAGTGGCAGGAAGACACAGTGGAGGAGTGTGAGGTAGAGGTCACATGGCATCCTAAGTCACAAAGCAATGACAAATGAGTGGGGGCACTCTGATAACACTGTTCTTTTTCCATATTTATTCCATCTAAGATCCCAGCCTACAGCTGATATTATCCACATTCAGGGTAGATCTTTCCTTCACTGAAACCTCTCTGGAAACACCTTCACAGATACATCCAAAGGAATGTCTCCTAGGAGATTCCAATCCAGGCAAGTTGATGGTGAAGATAAAACAACAAAAGCACTAATTAATACTTGGTTGCCATTGTTAGATGATATGCCTTTGAAAAAAGAATAAAGGTTTAGGATTGGACAGACTTGGGATATAATCCTGGACTCTTACAGTTATTTCTCAAGATGATCTTAGTCAAATGGCTTAATCACTGTGCCTTGACTTACAACATCTAAAAAATAACAAGAAACCTTTCTCAAATGGGTTTCTCTCAGCTAAAGATATTGTTCATTTATTTAACTACTATTAATGAAATTACTATGAGGAATTAGACTTTATGCTGGTAATGCACAATGAATTCTTGTCAGTACATCATTTAATCACGCCAGTGTACAATTATGAATTGTAATAAACTTCATGAAGGACAGGAAACAGGGTTCAAACAGGAGAGCCAACCTCACTGAGGTGTTGGGGGTGTGTCCCAAGTATTTTTTTTTTTTTTTAGGGAAATTTTTAGTTACAGGTTTATTTTCTTAGATGATTATGGGACTATTCTGGTTGTTGTTTTTCTGTCCTGGATGAGCTTTTCTAGTTTCTAATTATCTAGAGACATTTCTTCTGTGTTAGTTTTATGAATGGAAAGCTGTTCAGTTTCCCTTGTCCATTGAATGACAGCAGATTCTGTGATGATGACCTATTTCTGATGTTCATGACTTCTGTTTTATTCTTTTTGTCTTTCTCAGTCTTTCCAAGATGTTCTTAATTCTTACAGGTTTTCTTTGAAGACCAAATTTTCTTCTGTTGATTTCCTATTTTTCTGTTATTAATTTCATCACTTTCTTCTCGAATCTTTATTCCTTCACTTCTGCCTAGTTTTGGATTTTCTTTTCTTTTTTTTTTTTTTTTTTGAAAGAAAAGCAATTTTATTAAAAAGAAAAACAACAAAAAAAAGCTGGGACCAGAGCATGGGGTCAGTCCATCCGGGCCTTCAGTGTCCTGGTGGTGATCTTGTCCTTTTCAATGATGAGAACAATGACGCCCATGCCCAACACGGCATCCCAGTCCACGGCATTCAGCATGGCTTGGGAAATGGTCTCAAACAGGTGTTCTGGATCCATGTTGGGCTCCCAGAGAGACTCGCACATCCCATACATTTGTTCGGAGCAGGTACCACTGACTACAAAGTCATCAGTCACCATGGGGCAGCCAATGAGGTCTAGAGAGCAAATGAAGGGCTTAAAGGTCTTCGGGTCCAACCCAGCGATGACAGGCTCTGTATAGTAGGGACCAAACCGTTTCTCATACAAGAGGTTGGCCACCATGCTCATGAGGGTGTAAGGCTTGATCTGCCGACCTTCCTTCAGCTCATACAGGTTCAGCCAGAACTTGAGGCGCTGGGCAACTGTCTGGACGTCGGTAGCCAGCCCGGCCAGGCCTATGTAGAGCCTTCACCCATGGGAAAGATCTTCTGGAAGTCCGTGGTCACCATCTGGGCCTGGATTCCGAAACACCTGTCCACAGCGATGGCCACACAGTTCTTGCCCTTCATGGCCATGACGGCCCCTCCGTTATAGGGCATAATAGACATGATTGCGCTCTAGTAGGACTCCGATCGCCACTGCAATTCAGATTTTATTTTCTTTTCCTTGTGATTGGTTGGTTTGATGGTTGGCCTTTTAGTTGGCTGGTTAGTTAGTAAGTAAGTAAGCTGGTAGGTTTGTTGGTTGTTTGACTGGTTAGTTGGTTGTTTGACCAGTAAGTTGGTTGCCTGGTTGGTTGGTTGAACAGTTAGTTGGTTGATTGGTTGGCTGATTGGCAAGTTAGTTAGCTGGTTTGTTGGTTAGTTCAGAAGAAGGCTGGTCAGTTGGTAGGTTACTTGTTTTTGTTTTTGTTGTTGTTGTTGTTTTGTTTTGTTTTTTAGCAGATTGGTTTGTTGGTTGGCCAGCTAATTGTTTGGTTGGTTTGTTGGCCAGCTGATTGGTTGATCGATCGGCTGTTAGTTGGTTGGTTGGCTAGTTAGTTGATTGGTTGATTGTTTTTGAAGTGCTGAGGCTCACATCCAGGGCTTTACACTTACTAGTGACCTAGACAGAGCCACATTTCTAATCCCACCTTTTCTAGATTCTAAGAAAAAGAACTTTATTATTGAGTTGATGCTTTCTTCCTTTCTAATGTAGAAATTTTAGAGCTACTCCAAATACATGTAAATACTAAGTGTTCTATAAATTTTCCTGTCAGCAGTGCCTTAGCTGCATCGTATGTATCTCAGAATGCTATGTTTCCATTTCCTTCCTTAGGTTTTCTTTTAGACCTTTTCTTTGATGCATGCACTACAAGTGTGTTCTTTAATTTCTGAATGCTAGGAGACTGTCTTATCATTGTTCTATTGTTGATTTCTATTTCAACACCATTGTGGTCAGTTAACACATTCTATATAATTTCAATTGTTTTACATTTCCTGCACTTTGATGAATAGCCTGGAATATGTTCCATATTAGTGAATGTTCCAAAGAACTTGAAAAATACGTGTGTCTGGGAAACTTTTTACATGTCAATTAGACCCTATTGGTTGATGGTATTTAATTATTCTATTATCTCTAATGAATTTCAATCTCGAAATTGTATAAATCAGTGAGAGTGAAGTGGTTAAGGCCCGAGTGGTGAATGCAGTCTAATTTGTTTTTCATTTCATGTACGTCAAGTTTTGCTTCATATATTTTTTATTTCTATTGGTTGATGCATAAACATTCAGGGCAGTTATAAGTTTTCAGTGGGCTTACCCTTTTATTACCATATAAGCTTCCGCTTTGTTTCAAGGGATTTTCTTTGCTTTGAAACCCATTTTATTTGAAATTGACAAAAGTATTCTTGATTTATTGCTTTTACATGGTATTTCTTTTCACAGAAAGGTGAATGATGCTACAAAACACTAAGCTAACAAGGCTGTCTTCACACATGTGCCCAATAGGGCAGCAACTTTTATCTGCATTCACACATCATTCTATGCGAGGTGGGCCCAAGTTTATAGACAAATACACAAATAGGTTCTCTTTACAGGGTCAGATTTTTCTTTTCTTTCTTTTTTTAAATTTTTTGGATGGGTTGTTTGTTTGTTTGAGAGTCAGAACTCCCATCTGCATAGCAAACAGTTCAAACCTGAAGTTTCAGTCTATCTTATTTGAAAGCCACTGATGTGCTTTTGGGTAATGAGTCCTTTGTCCTACAGCAGGTTAATGAGAATTCATCAACTACAACGCCAGAAGCACCACTGTAGTTTGCAGTCATGATTTAGTGCATCATTTTAATTATGAAATTTATGCAAACATAAACTCTACATAACCCTGTAAGCAGTTAACTAAATTTCTTAATTAAACTTTTAAGATAATTATAGATTTACATTGTAAAAAAGTATCATAGAGCTATCACATGTATCCCTGACTCAATTACCCCACCCACAATAACATCTTATGGTACAATATCACCATTAGGACATGGACACTGATATAAGGCGCCCATCTTACTCAGATTTCCCTAGCTTTTAAAATTTGAATGTAGGGGTGTATGTCCGTGTGTGTGTGTGTGTGTGTGTGTGTGTGTGTGTGTGTGTGTGTACACAGATGTTTTGTGGAATTTTGCCATAGGTATAGACTTATGTAACTATTATCAATGTCAAGAGGTGAAACAGTCTATAACCACAAGCATCCTTTATATTGTCTCTGAACAAACAGACCTACTTACTTCCTCTCCCCTGCCACCCCCAACAATCACTAATCTATTCTCCATTTCTAGTCAATTTTTAAAGATGTATAAAAAGAATCATAAATCATGTAAGCTTTTTGGACTGGCTTTTAATCATTAAGCCTCCCTGGAGACTTTCTCTACTACATCACTGTCCACACAAATAGATCATTGCTATTTTCTTGTTGAGTGGTATTCCATAGTGGATATGTAACAGTTTGTTTAACCATTCATTCATTGAAGAACATCTCAGCTAATTTGTTTAGAGCTATTATGAGTAAAGATGCTAAGAACATCCATGCACAGGTTTTCACAGACATAAATTTCATTTCCTCAAGGATTTATATACAAGGATATAGTTTCTGGATTGTATGCTAGTTACATGTTTAGTTTTCTAAGAAAGTATTAAGCTGGTTCCCAAAGTGACTGTAACATTTTACATGCCTACCAACAAAGTATAAACGACAGGTTCAGGTTCCCTTTATCCTTGCTATGATCACTACTTTTTACTTTAGCCGTTCTCCTAGATGTCTGGTTATATCTCACTGTAGTTTGAATTTCCTCAACAGTTAATATGCTGGACATCTTTTTTTATTTAAATGTGCTTTGTTATGAGAGAGAGAGAGAGAGAGAGAGAGAGAGAGAGAGAGAGAGAGAGAGAAAACATGTCCATGGAAGCCAGATGAGGGTGTCAGAGTCCCTGCAGCTGGAGGTACTGGAAGTTGTGAACCACCTGACATGGGTGCTGGAAAGCAGTCTTCTCTGAGAAAGCAGTAAGAGATCTTAACTCCTGAGTCATCTCATCAGCCCCGATGCTAATTTGTCATCTATATATCCTCTTCAGTAAAATAACATGTCTTTTCTAATTTTTTTATTAATTTTTATTGATTCTTTGTGGGTTTCACACCATGCATCCCAATCCTGCTCATCTCCCCTTCCATCTGTCCTCAGCCCTTGTAACCTTCCTCCCAAAGCAAAACAAAATTTAAAAGAAAAAAACAAAAACAAAAACAAACAAACAAAGCAGAACAAGAAAGAAGAAAGGGGAAAAAAAAAAAGGAATCTTGTTGTATTGGTTGTGAAAGCTGTGGTGTGACCCGGTGAGTCACACTCACACATTTCACTCTTCTGTCCTTTCACCTTCATTTGCAAGTGTTCTCATTGCCATGAATCATCTCTCTGGTTGGAGGCCTCTGTCCTCTGTCACACCATCGGCATTGGGCCCTCACCTGAGCTCCCCTAGGGACTTCCCGCTATTGTCCTGTGTCATGGAGATCCTGCAGTTCTGGATCTGTAGGTTTGTCCCCTCCGCATGCTGTAACAGCTCATAGATGAGGTGGATCTGCTGCAGCACCCAGGAAAACAGACCCTGCGTCAGTCAAGCCTGGGCAGTACACTAGAGCTGACCCTGATGGCTGTGTCACAGAAGAGCCAACGCTGAGGGCGTGCGAGTAGGTGAGCTGACTCTGCCGCCTGTCTTGTTTGCCCTGTGGTGGTATTGATGAGGGAAAGATGCCTCCCCCAACCCACCACTTGCTACCTGTGGCAGATGAGAGAGCTGATCCAGGGATCATGATCCTCAGAGAACTAGCCCTGCTCTTCACCAGCTGCAGCACACAGGAAGCGGACCCTGCAGCCTGCCAGGGCACCGCACTAGAGCTAACCTAGCTGTCAGGGGCACCAATGAGCCAGCCCTGGGGGTGTGAGAGCAGGCGAGCTGACCACTCTCCCCTGTCTGCCCCCTACAGCAGTTCAGAGAGAGGACCTGGCACCTTGCTGAGGCAGGGCAGTGGAGCTGGCCCTGGTGGTGTGAGTGTGGGTGAGCCAGACCGAGGGCCTGAGAGCAGAACAGGCCAAACTGGATGGGCTAGCCAAGGCAGTGCTGGAGTGTCAGGAGCAATGAGGGAGGTAGAGGGAGTGAGAGGGAGATGTGGCAATGGAAGAAAGCTGGCAGGCTGACCAGTCCAGCTGACACCCAGGCCCACGACCGGGACTGTGACTTGGCCCACCCCAACATCCACCTCATCTTTTCCAGTTTCTAGTTGGACTGCCCCTAACAGCTAAGTTTTGGAAATTCTTTATACATTTTAGATGCCAGTCCTTTGTCAGAGAGTTGGTTTGCAAATATTTTTCCTAGTCTTTACTTTGTTTTACACTCCTGAAATATTCTGCAGTATAAACTTTTTTTTAATTTTTATAAGAACTAATTTATGATTCTATAAATTTGCTCTTGGTGCTATCACTAAGATTCCCAGCACTGTTTTTGAAAAAACTAACCCTTATTCATCTTTATCAAAAATCAGCTGTTGTGTGGGTCTATTTATGGGTTATCTGAACCTTAGGTCTCAATCTTAGAGATAAATAATTTAAGATAGCAAATACTACCTCCTGCCCTAGTTCTGCCCCTCTCCATGTCCCCGCTGTGAACACACTCAAGGTGAACCTGTAATGGAGTGCTCATTTCCCTTGAGGCAAAACACATGTCTTATTCACCATTGCAGCCCATGGCCTAAGCAAACAGAAACTTCGAAGCAGATGGACGAAGGGCATACATCCAGGGAGCACTACCTACATTGTGTTCTTCATTCAACGTAGTAAGCGCTGTGCCTCGCCCATGGGATGCAGAACTGAACATGCACTCCTTTCTTTTTAGACTATGAGAATGACAGCATTATACAATTTCAAAGAACCGAGCAGCCCAGCTTAATGATACAACCACATTAGAGACACATTGTCCTGTAGTGGTGATATGGTCACTGTGACACTCTGCTTCCTGGTGCTAGCCAGAAAGTCCAAAATAGCATTTTTTTTTTTTAAAGCCAGAGTCCCTTTTCCATGTCAGCCCTTGGGTCCATTCTCTATACTGGTTTGTTTTCTCATGTCAAGTCAAATACAAAACATAACTACAGCCTGTGACAAACCCATACCCGTTCCAAATGACTCAAAGAGAGGAGGAAACTAGAGCATGTCCCAGCGTTTTTGAGGAGTGCTTCTCCGTGGAATTAACCCCACCAATGAGTCCCATGTTGAGTCATTCTCTCTCCCCTCCACATTTGCACGTTCTCTAACATCCAAGTTATAGTTGGAAGGCAACAGCTTTTGGCAAGGCTTACTATTTGCTAATCTATTCCAGTGTGTGTGTGTTACATACCCATAATGTCTTCAGAGTGATCAAAATGAATCTAGTTCCGTAAATTCAAGCTACAAACTAACATCCTGACAAGGAGGGGAAATCAGGGGAAGCTGGGAAGCAAAGCTAGTTTTTTTGTGTGAGTTTGTTTGTTTGAGTTTGGGTTTGGCAGAGTTTGTTTGTTTGTTTGTTTGTTTGTTTGTTTGGTGTGGGGGGTTGGTTTGGTTTTTTTGTTTGTTTTCAAGACAGGGTTTCTCTGTATAGCCTCGGCTGTCCTGGAACTCACTCTGTAGACCAGGCTATCCTCAAACTCACAGAGATCCACCTTCCTCTGCCTCCTGAGTGCAGGGATTAAATGCATGTGCCACCTCCACCTGGCTCAAAGTTAACTTTTATTGGCAAATAACATCTGACAGCTCAGAAGGATTCTAGCAAAAGGTTACATTTTGTAGAGATCCTGATCTTTCTCTGAGAGATCTAAGAAAGCTGAACACAGAGCTCTCTACACTCTGGATGTTCCACAGAGACCAGCCATATGAAGAACAGATAAGATATGCAAAAGAATCTTTGAAATATCAGCTGGCAGTACATTCAGTCTCAGAAATTAGACGTGTCACATATTGTTCAAAAAGTATAGCTATAAACTCAATACAAATAGCCCTTGTTTGGCATTTATAATTGTGTTCTAGGACAAAGACTTGTATCTCCATTCTATGGGAAGATTAAAATCTATTCAAGGATACAAAAACCTAAATAAATGGATTCCATCAAACATAATGTGTTCTCAGAAACAGGTGGTGTATAAAGTTGAAGAGCCATGACTAGAGCAGTCCATCAGGAAATCAAATGAAGCAGACAATGAAATCTCAATTCTTCTTCCTGCAAACCAAGATGTGATGTTCCCTTAGAAAGACTTAAAATATGGAAAAGCGAGGAAGATTCAATCCTCTTTGAATCCTGACCACCTGATTCTGTGGTTTCCCTCCATTAATAAAGTGTGTGTGTGTGTGTGTGTGTGTGTGTGTGTGTGTGTGTGTGTGTGCGCGTGTGTACATCAGGGCATTAGAAGGAATGAATTTACTACCCTATTACTGTGATTAGCATTTTCCATGCAGCTGCCAATTTTTTTGAGAGCTTATGGTAACATTTCAGCTAAAAAAAATTACAGTTGCTACTTCTTCGAACAGCTGGTGATTTCCTCCACTCATTCCCAGGTGGCCACAGTTCCAATTTGTGGCTAGTCTTGTCTTCAAACATCTCGGGGCAGCCAAAATACGACAGGATGACAGATCGTCCTCTCAATGGATACTGACAAACAAATTAGTGCAAAGATGCTTTTCGTAGCAGACCAGATGTGTTGAATTCTATCATATGGAACAAGCAATGAGAAACTGTCCATGCCCCATCTGTGCCTTTTATTTTTTATTTATCTCTCTGTGTCTGTCTTTTTTCCCCAGTCTTCTAATGCACTATCATGACAAAACACCAAATCTACACATGCATTTAATGAGCACATTGAAAGGCTGGCCTCATTGCCACCTCTACAACTTTCCTAGGATGGAATCCAGGAAATGACACCATGAAGCAATAGAACTCTCCAGTAGCATATGAACATAACCTGTAAACACTCCGCTAAAATACAAATCTTTACCACAGTAGGTAAAGGCCAGGGAGAAGCCATGGAGCATTCTACTGCTCTTGAAATTTGGAAATGTGGTTCTACACATATGGGATGGAATGACTGGGATATGCCTTTTTTCTTGCCTAAGACAGACACATAGAATGTCCATTAGACTAAGAAATAGTTAGTTAGATGAAAAGCCCTAGACTCCTACAACCTCTAAAGCCACACGAAAAAAAAATGTTAATATTTGCCTGTGTTGCTTAGTTCATATCAACCAGTAAAGGCCTTGAGAACCTCCTGGCATTCACACAGCTTCACTGAGAACTAGAAATAAAGAAAAAATATCTCCTTTGAGAATCTTAGAGTGCAGAGAACACATGTGAAGGTGCCCACTGGTGCAAAGCAGCACGCAATGAGGTTGGCTATGGGATCATCAATGAGGGGCTTAGAAGTGAGGAGGATAGAGAGGTTTCCATGGGGCTATAGAATCCTACAGAGCACACAGGAGCCAAATAAGACTAAAGAATGAATGGGAATCAGATATGTAGGGAAAATAGGGACAGCATTTCCAGGTTGGTAGGAGACCAGTACTCTGATGGCCGGTATGAATCTGGGAACCCATGCAGACACCTGAGACTAACTTTAGGGAGAACTGTGGAGGCAACAGGAGAGGATCCATTTTAAGAGTTCACCTAGAGCCAGATGAAAATCTGTCACAATGCGGGAAGCTATGAGGGTCTTGAGTAAGGGGGTATCCTAATTTCCTCTTTACTGATTTAGGCTCCAAAACAAATTATAGAATTGATAAGTATCTGAATCTGTGAAGTAGGAAGACGGTATTTATTCCACCTATCACAAAGTTCTGTAGTGATCTCAACTTATCATTGACCTAGCAGGCTTAGCATTATAAATATCAAAAGATGAACATTCCTGTTGCCCTTATTTCAAGGGGTCATCCTTAGGAAGACTCAGCTCCATCTGTAGAGTGGACTGGAGGAGAAAGGGTATAGACCGGGTTAGTTTGGGTCCAAGGAAAGCACAGCTTTCAGAGACAGATGTGCAAACATGGGGAAGAATGAATAACTCCAAGTGGAGCTCAGGGATCCAGACCAATTTCGTGAGCTAGCATTGCTAGAATGCTGGGGCAGGTTCTGAAAGCCTGTTACAGTCTCCTTTGTGTGCTCAGACAGGTCATTTTGAGCAGTTCTGGGTTTGTCAGAAGATTGTTTTATGTTTCATATTTGATATAAAATGACAACACAAATTCATGTGGAGAATAGAGTCATGTTCTGACCCATTAAGGGACCTGTAGTTTGATAAAAAAAAAAAAAAAAGATTACCTTCATATACAACCAAACCTGAGTGCTGAACACCTGTGATTCCTTCTAGTCTGAGTGATGGGATTGCCTATGTTCTTTGGCTCACATTAACCAATTATTGTCATAAACAGCATACTTTTTCAGAGTTCTTGGTCAGCTATTGTAGTCTAATTTCTACTCATACAGTAGAATACAGCCGTCTTAGTTACTTTTATTGTTACTGTGACAAAATACCCCAACAAAAGCAGCTCAAGGAAGGAAGAGTTTATTTTGATTCAGAGTTCAAAGTACAGTCCATTGTACTGAAGAAGTCATGGCCATGGTGACAAGAGCTTAAACTAACTGGTCACATTGCATCTGCAGTAAGGAAGGATGAAGCAATGAATTTTTTTACTCAGGTAGTTTTCTCCAATCAGTCCAGGACTCTATCTCATAGAATGATGTCCCCCACAGTTAAGGTAGATCTTCTACTTCAGTTGAGTGAATCTAAATAACCTGTCACAGGCATGTCAAAAATATTGTCTCCTAGGTGACTCTAGATGCTATTAAATTGACCATATTAACAACAGGCTGGTAAGTTGTGAACGATAGCACTAATTAATTCTCTGTTCTGGAATCTGGGAAGTCAAATATCTAGGGGCTACATATGATAAAAAGCCTTCTTGCTAGGTAATTATCCTAGTTAGCATTAACTGTCAACTTGACACAGTCTAGAATCACTTGAAAAGGGAAGCTCAATTAGATGATTGGCTAAATCAGATTTGCCTTTGTGCATGTCTGTACAGTTTTGTCTTGATTAAAGCAAGAAACACAGCCCAGTATGGGCAACATAATTCCGTGGACAGGTGATCCTAGGCTGTGTAAGAAAGCTAGCTAAGCATGAAGCTGTGAGTGAGCCAGCCAGTAACATTCCTCCACAATTTCTTCTTACAGCTTCCACTTAGGTTCTTTCCCTGACTTCTGTCCATGATGGACTGTGATCTGAAAGTAAAGAAATCCTTTGCTCCCCTAAGTTGCTTCTGATCGAAGTGTTTTGTCACAGCAACAAATAGAAAACTAGGACAATCATAAGAGAACAGAAAGGCAAGCAAATACGCAGGAAACAAGAAACCAGTCCAAGTTCATTCTTGTTGACCGGAACACACTCTCTTGGTAATGAACCCAGTCCCATTTGAATCTATTCATGAGAGTAGTGGCCATCTTCTTCTTAAAGGTTCTACCTTTTAATACTTTTACAAAGTCAAATTTCAACATGATTTTTGAAGAGGACATTCAAACTATACCATCAGCCTTCACCAAATAGCTGATGGACAGTGTGGCCTTTGAGTACAGGTGTATGTAGATGCTGTTTACAAGCTAATGACTCCTAGGTGATAGAGGTAGGGCTCCTAGAGACTGGAAGGTAGTACCAGGAAATACCTGGCTACCACCAGTGGTAAGCTCACTATCCTGCTGAGGACTCAACTCAGTGAAAAAACACTGTCCTCACCAATATGTAACCTGAGGCTGCCCCACTAAAATGCCCAAATGAGCCCAGATCTTGAGAGCCTCAGGCTGATGCTACTGTCTCCAGAACCATTTGCTGCCATCTGGCTTGAAAGAATGAACATTAGATTCTCTTCTCATTCCTGGGCACTCACTCAACTCTAGGACAGCTGTCTATATCAATAAACTTACAGGATCAGAGCATGAAAAACCTTATGTATGTTTTTTAGGATATCTCAGGAAAGGACAACACTGTCAAACAGGTTCTGGACTTGACCTCAGTCCACATATTTTTGATAATTCTTTTGACATAGTCTGTATCTTTATTCTACTCCTTCTGTAAACTTTGGATTATAATTCATAGAAGTCAAGGGCTGTCTTTACTTCCCTGGACAGGTCCAGGGATTTCTTTAGTAGAAGTCAATGACCCATAATTGAGCTTTTTGAGTTTGGGTTCCCTTGCCAGAGAATGGCTTTCAGATTCGGGGTTTTAAGCCTAAAGCTCTACTATTATAGTACAATATAACAGGGTATATTTCATACCTTTTCCATTTTTGTTTTTTGAAAAAAATATCAAGAAAGTACAATTTGATTTAAGGAAAAAAGTGTTTTATTTCTCCAATTTCAAGCTAGGGACTCTCCAAGCATTTCATCTCAATCTACAGATAGAAAATGGCTTCCATCACATCCCTCAACTAACTTCACAGCAATACGTCCCTTCCCAGCAGCATGTCTGAAGGAAAGGATTTGCTTTAGACAATGGAGTGAATCTTTTAGTGAAAAGGACATAGGAAGCAGTCAACATTGCTGGCTTAACGCTAAGATTCCCTAATATTCCACCATCTCATCTTAGTGTCATGCATCTTAACTCATGGTGTGTTTCACATCCTAGCATCTAAATGCATAAAAGCAAGACTTTTGCCATGTTTTGTTCAATGCTACCACCCCAGAGCTTAGAGTGACATGTAATAGATACCAATAGTTGTAGTGGTACTGTGTTTCCCAAAATATTGTGCACCCTAATAAACTTATCCGGGGTCAGAGGCAGAACAGTCACTAGATACAAAAGCTGGAAAATGGTGGCACTCACGCCTTTAATCTTAGCGTTCCAGAGACAGAAATCCCTCTGGATCTCTGTGAGTTCAAGGCCACATTGGAAACAGCCAGGCATGGTGACACACACCTTTAATCCCAGAAAGCAAGCCTTTAATCCCAGGGAGTGGTGGTAGAAGGCAGAAAGGTATATAAGGCGTGAGGACCAGAAACTAGAAGCATTTGGCTGGTTAAGCTTTTAGGTTTTGAACAGCACAGTACAGCTGAGACCCATTTGAATATGAGGACACAAAGGCTTCCAGTCTGAGGAAACAAGATCAGCTGAGAAGTTGGCCAGGTAAGGTTAGCTGAGGCTTGTTCTGTCTCTCTGATCTTCCAATGTGCACCTCAATACTTGGCTTCAAGTTTGTTCTTTATTAATAAGAACTTTTAAGATTCCTGCTACAAATAGTTACTTTGGGGATTTTCCTTGTAACATTTTGTAATGAGAGAAATTCTAGAGAATCCTTCTGTGATTCCCAAATCCCATATTTTTAAGGAAAAAAACAATTATTATCCAAAAAGACTTAGCAACTGCTCTGGTGGCACATACCAACAGTACTAGAACTTTACTCAGTGATATGTGAGATACTCTGTTTTACTTATGTTGCATGTGACCAGTTAATGTCCATAAATGTTACAAGATGTCTAATATGGAGTCAGTACCTTCTACCAATCTGTCCAGTTCTACACATCTGCAGAATATAGGTGGGCAAATGTGTACAGTGTTTTGCTAGAAGACTTTGCCTGCTCCATTATAGACCACTCCTTTCTTTAGATTAAATCAAGGTAGGTCCAAGGAACTCAACTAAAGCCTATCCCTTCTTCATCCAGTATTCTACCCTTGGGGACTGCCTAGGATACAATCCTTGACCTCTTACAGTTTAAAGGTTGAGCTACTCCTAGTGGTGAACAGTTTTCCCTAATATGAGCAAATGGAGAATGGCAGATGTGCAGTATTGTGAAATCTGATAAAGGAGCTTTAAGAAAAGCAGAACTGACAAAGATTCTTCATTTTCAGCTGGAGTGGTTGCTTTCTCCTCTGCTTGGGGATTCTTTCAGGATATATCCATAAAACAAGCTCCTTACATGTCTACATAGATTTTCATATTGTGCCTTCTTCATCCCCACTTCCCTTTTTTACCCCCTTCGCTCTTCTGCTAAAACCCTTTATCTCCTCAACAGGTCCCCCCTACTTCCATGCTATGTGTGTGCACACAGTTGTGTGTGTGTTCCACTGAGTTTGGTAAGGGTTGATAGGATGAACATAGATGAGTGTTTGTTTACTAGAGCACAGATAGTTTTTCAGTAGCTACACCACTGAAGAAAATAGCACCCTCTCCCCTAGCAACCATTAATTGCCAATAATCCCTCAAAAAGGTACGAAACTTCTTGAGTCCTTCTTCCACCCTGGAATGGAATGGGGGATAGATTCAATTAGGCACAGCTGCCATGAGTTCATGAGTCCATGAGTCCATGTCATGTCCAAAAAACATCTTTTTATCATACTTTCTCATCCTTGCACTTTTTTTTTTTTTTGGCTTTCTCAATGTTCTTTCAGGCTTGGAGGGGGTGATGTCCCATTTAGGGTCAAACCCCTCACCATCATTATTTTTGGCATTCTGACCAGTTATGAGATTCTGTGTTGACTGCCACCTGCAGCCCTAAGAAGCCTCTCTGCTGATGAGGGAGTGCAGCACAAATCTGTGAGTCTAAGCATAACTATTTAAAAGGCAGTTTAATAATATAGCCATTTAGCAAAACAGTAGGAGTTGGTGACTCCCACTCATACTGTGTCTTTTAAGATATGTCATAATTTGTTGTTGGTTCTAGGCAGGTGTTAATTGACAGTGTCCTCCAGAGTTACATTTCATGCCTCCTTCTTTATATTTCAAGAGTCTGGATCCTAAGCAGAGCATATGTTTCAGCTGCAAGCTGTTGCTCACACTCTGAGAATTCTGTGCTCTATCTATTTTTCAGTCAAGCTATATCATTTGCTATGCCTTTAATTTTGATTCCTCTTTTCTGAAAGATAAGAACCTGCCATTTGTCATCGGGGATTGTATTCCTCATTGTGAAAAGCTGTAGCCCAGAGGCCAGCTTCTATTGGGTATAGAGATAAGGAGATCAACCCCCACTGCCAATTTTATAAACCTCTCATAATAAAATCCTCTCAGATGTAAATACAATACCTCAATAGTTAAATATACCTAACCACTGGTTACCTGCCCAGGAAAGGCTCTAATTATATTATTTTCAGTGACTTGCTATCTTGACAATCACCCCATCAAGTATCTGTCTGGGCTACTTTTTGTCAGCCGTACACATAACTACCGATGTAGAAATTCTTATGAAAGTAACTGCTCAAACATGAAAATCACAAGGCAGGAGCTCATTAAACAAAGAAATGGTATGAGCTCTGCTCTGTACCAGATTAGAACTTTAAATGATCTTTCATGCTAGCAGGTAAGGTATGGGGCCTTTAAATATTATTATTCACATTTAATCATGTGCTGAATGCAGCTGCCTAATTGCTAAATGTTTTCTCTTGTGCTTAAGTTTTATGCCACAGATTATTAAAAATTGACTTTACAATATTTATTTTACTTATCTTCTCAAGCCAGACTGGGCTTAGCCCATAGATTTGGTGAATTATTAATTTTTAAAGGCAATTTGTGCTACATTTTACACTTGGATGAGGTCCAGAGAGACCCTGGTCTCTAGTGCAAACCTTACAGAACTGAATCACTTTGATTCATCTTTAATCTAAAGATTCTCAAAGCACATAGCCAGAGATATAAGGGCTAATGAGCCCTCCGATGTAACGTGAAGAGCTAACATACATTTAGTTAACACTTAGATTCATATGATGAAAGAGGAAAACCACCATTTCCAGCAGGTAATCTGAGCAATAACCTTGGACAATATAATTTATTCAGTTATGTAATAAGAACTGCTTAGAGACATAATGAAGCATTAATAAAACCACAGAGCCAACAAACACTTCTACACCACTCATAATTTAGTGCAGATCCTCAAGACAGGCCTTCTGAGATTGCTACACCACTGTTCACCAACTCTATCAGGTAAGACTGTGTCCTCCAAAAACGTCATCTTTGCTTTGGTTTTCCTACAATTCAGTATACTTGTGTGAGACCAGAGATAAATTGATAAATACCTCCCCCCTCTCTCTCCCAGGGCCCTATGTATTCCAGGCTAACCTCAACATGCTATATATCTAAGGATAACCTTGAACTTCTGATCCTCTTTCCTCTACTTTGACAGGGCTGGGGTTATAGGCATGCACCACCATGCTTAGTTTAGGAAGTGCTGAAGACTGAACCCAGGACTTTGTGCATGCTAGACAAACATTCTACCAACTCAACTACTGATTATCTTAAAATAAACATGAACTGGCCAGACCCTCAGAGAGTTCAGAAAGACCTGATGAAAAAGAAGCTTATCCAACATGGTGTAGAGACAAGCTGTTAGTACCAAGGACTGCACCCCTCCACGTGTCTACAAAGACGTTCCTCAGTCTGTAGGGCTTAGAAAAGGCACAAGATGGTGGAAGAAGACTAGTAGATTGTTACCTGTTAGGTTTTATGTCTAGAGACAACTAAGGAAAACAGACTTAGCTCTCAAACCACAAGGGCTATGGTCTTTGTATTTCCAGGGTCTCGGCAATTTTGCCATACTGTCATCTAGACTCAGATCATTCTACTTCCTCTTAAGCACTATAGAATGTCAATAGCATCTCTGCTTCCTCCCATGTAATGAGAGTAGCAACCCTCACCCCATAGTCATGACGGTCAAAACTACCTACAGACATCAACAAATGTGCCCAACGACAAAAACATGCCCCCTTCCTTTTTCATTTCCATTGGCTCAGCACATAGTGAATATCTAAGTTTGTATGACTCACTGTTACTGGACTGGAATTTCTTTATCCTATTTAACTGAACTTATTTCCAACATTTACTGAATATCACTAAGCATTTCTATCTATTTTGGCAGAGTTGACTGCATAATTGGAAAATCAGCTTGTATTGAAGTTTATGTGGGTTTTGACAAAAAAAAATCAAAAAAGATTAATTTGTTCAATGATCAGCCTGCAAGCAGCTCAAGGACAAAGTTGAAATGCCACTCAGCAAATGGACACTGACCCTGGACCATTGGACAGGTGGCAGCCTGGGGAAACTGGGCTTCTCTATGTAGGACCAACATTTTTATCCCCCAGGTTCGTGCTCTGCAAGGCAGGATTGATAAGAGGAGCCTTCTCATGAGACAGTAGGAAATGAGGAGGGGGCACATAACCATATAACAACTATTCTAGTGATTTCAGCTATTTTAACTGAAGGAGAGAAACTACCACTGACTGAGTGCATATTAAGTCCCATAACATCCAAGTGTGAATTTAGGGCCATACATAAGAATGAAGAAATAGAAATATAGCTTTTATAAATATATCAATTCTTTGATCATTTCAGGCAGTATATTTTTAATTCATATTCACCCCAACACCTTCCTTTACTCCTCTTAAACCTACCATCACCTCCTTATCATCCAACTTCCTGACCTCTGTTGTTGGTTGTTTTTACTCTTTGCTCTTTACTTTTTGCTCTTTTGGAGGGTCTGCCACCCAGCTCCCACATAAATACACATGGAGACTTATTATTGCTTATAAATGCCCAGTCTTAGCTTGGCTTATTTAACTTAAGTTATCCCTTTTACCTTTTGCTTCTGGGCGTTTTCCTTTTGTTACTTCTGTATATTGTAGGGCCATCCAGTGGAGCGTGGTCAACTTACCAGAAGCCTCATCCTTAAAAAAAAACCTGACCTTCCCTCTTCCAAAAGTTAATTGTCCATTCTTTAGTCAAAGTTAGGGGCTCATGAACATCTTCTGACTCTGCGCTAGAATGCTGGTTGGCTTTATCTCGTAGAGGTCTACTGCAGGCAGGTGCAACTGTTGTGAGTTCCCGAGTGCAGCAGTCCTGTCAAGTCCAGAAGACACCATTTCACTCTGGTCCTCCCCAACCACTGGCTCCTACAAGCTTACCGTCCCTTCTTCGCCCACGATGGTCTCTGAATCATAGAAAGGGGATGTGGCCTGGATGTCACATTTGTGGCTGAGCACTCCACAGTCACTTATGCTTTGCACTTTGACCAGTTGTGAGTTAGAAGTGTTGTTTGTATCAGCTACTAGTCTTGTCACCGTGACCAAATACCTGACAAGAAGCAACTGACAGAAGGAGTCTATTTGACTGGTTTTTTGAGAGCCATCAATCCGTCATAACAGGGAAGGTCTGGTGGGGGACTGCTCTGTAGCAGTGGGAGCAGAGAGTAACTACTTGCTCACATTTCAGCATACCAGAAAGGAGAGAGAGGATAGGAATACAGACGTCAAGGCCTGCCCATCAGTGACCCACTTCCTCCAACTAGACTCTACCTCTCAAAGATTCCACAACATCCCAAACCAGGAACCAATTGTTCAAAGACATGAGTCTATGAGGGACAATTCATACTTCAGTCATAAGATTGTTCTAGAAGTCCTCTACTTAGTTCAAAGAATCCTGTTTCAAAAAATAGAAAAGACTGTGTCCATGGAATGACCAGTTTTCAGTGATACAGGCATTGGGCCTGGGTTACAGATTGGTGCCAATGCATTAGAATAGGGACCATTTGGAACTAGTAAATCAGTGTTTTCAACAGAACATCAGAAGCTCTGGTTGGTCCTCAAATACTTACCAAGAAGCCATTACTCTAGTCACCAATGGTCCTGCTCGGTCTGATCAGCCGCTTGAGTTGATTCTAACCCTTTGTGCCCTGCCTGTGACTAGTGTGGTCTCAATGGCTTTCTGACTATTCTACACTATTCATTGCCCAGGTCTCTACTAACCTCTCAAAGTCCCCTCTCCTGAGAAGCAACCATATTGCCGTTTCCTCTGGATTCCCCTGTCCCCCATCTGTCACCTCACACCAGCCCTACACAAAGCACCAGTCTTGTCCAGTGCAGTAAAGGCAGTAAAAGGAGAAAGAGAGAATCCTGTGGGAGAAAACCAAGATGTGTTTGTCACAGAAACAGACCCCAGATATGTATAAATGGATTCTCTTACTTGGTATTCACAACAGCTCTATGAAGTAGCTAGTTGTTTTTGTAGTAAAATTTTTGTAGAGAATTGACACTTTAGACAAGTGGCCTGGCTTACCCTGAACTACGTAACTCTAATGAGAAAGGAGAATATGGTTTGGAGCCATGTCCCCAATTTCTGTGAAAACCACATCCACCCACGAAGTCCTGCGCAGAAATGGGTTCAGCTACTGTTAATCAGACTGATGATTTGGTCTACTACTCAGGAATAGCCTATCTACTGCTCTTGAGTTGATTGCATGGGATATTATCTAACTCAATTCTATCAGACATGGGCAGTACTTTTGTGATGCTGGTTTAATATAAAAGAAATATTTACTGCAAGTTTGGAATTTTTTTCTAGTTCTCAGTGTAGATAGCCCAGCTGGCCTAGACCTCCCCTTGTAGCCCAGTATGGCCATGAAATATCAATCCTCCTGCCTCTGCCACCCAAATGCTGAATTACAAGCTTATATCATTATACCTAGCTATATATTTTTACTTTATAGGTACAGTAACTTTCACATAAAACAGTGGTATATTTTACAAAAATGGCGAAAGTTGCAAACCCAGGTAACTGAAGCTCAAATTTAGCAAGCATTTACAGAGCTTTTTTTTTTTTTTTTTTTTTTTTTGGTTTTTCGAGACAGGGTTTCTCTGTGTAGCTTTGCGCCTTTCCTGGAACTCACTTGGTAGCCCAGGCTGGCCTCGAACTCACAGAGATCCGCCTGGCTCTGCCTCCCGAGTGCTGGGATTAAAGGCGTGCGCCACCACCGCCCGGCTATTTACAGAGCTTTTAATAAGTTAATTTATTCAGAGAATTTCTTCTAGTGAATTGCAGGCTTTTCTTTTCAAGTAATACTTCAGGTTGACACAGTAAACAGGCAAAAGAAGTCTAACTCTTTAAAATGGATCTGAGCGTTCTTTTAAAGACCTAAGAGTTTTCTTAGAGTGGAACCACCCTTGTATCTGCCCCTGAGATCCTAAAAATATGGGCTGAGCCTATTGTAGGACATGTTGAACTGGTTTGGCATGGCATCTGAGCTGAGGTTCAAGTTGACAAAAAGACCTTGAGACGGTATCAACATCTCAGTTGCTTCCTTCCTGCACAACATATGCCCTAGAGTGATGGCAAATTTGTCAGAAAATGATTATCCTCCTCAAAATCCCCAGGAAGTTGACCAAAGAGGAAGGAAGGAGGGAGGGAGGGAAGAAAGAAAAGAAAGAAGGAAGGAAGGAAGGAAGGAAGGAAGGAAGGAAGGAAGGAAGGAAGGAAGGAAGGAGGAAGAGAGGGAGGGAGGGAAGAAGAAAAGGAGGATAGGTATTAGGCCAAGTGTATTGGATTGTGTGCATCTGATAGGCCATTGCTAAAGGTAATTGTTAAGTCAATTCTAGCTAAAGGTTGCTTTAAATTGTGATTTATATACAAAAAGAAGTATGCTTGCAGCTATGAGGCAATGGCTGCTACCAAATTTCAGTTGAAAATGCAAATAAACAGAGAATAGCTTTTGCTGCAGAATCATCTGTTTTTTCAACATGGAGTGGTGTTTGCTGTACACCTTATGACACCTTGCTAAATTCTCTCAGCAGCCTTGTTAATAGGAGTTCATCTGAGTCTTACAAGCAGGCTTGTCTCCTACATTTGGCACTTCTTCATAAAGTCACATTTGCACTGTGTGGTCAGTCACATAATATTGTAACCTGAACTGGATGGGTTTACATCTCAGTGAATGCAAAGCCCAAAGAGGTATGGGCAAGAAATAAGAAAGAAGAGAACAATTTATTACCTGCATCAGGTAAGAATTGCATGGGATTTATTTCCAAAGCAATGTCCTCTCTGCACAAAAGGATGTGGGGTTTTTTTTAGGGAAGCCATATAGGCTTATAAAGGAGAGCACTCTGGAGGTGGGTACATTCCCCAGCATGCTCAATTTAAGAGGCACATCACTGGCTGAGCATGCTCAGCTTAAGGTCAAGAAGAAAGATGGAAGATACATCCCCAGGAATGCTTAGCATGTTCAAAGTGTTTTAAAGGTAGACATGAATACTTCTGGGCATGCTTAGTTTCTTTTTACCCAAAAAGCTTTTAACAACAGTGAAAAGAAAGAACACTTTGAAGACATGTCAATACAAGAGTTTGCCCCAAAGTCTACCAGCTCCACTTAACTCCTAACAGTATCAATCATCCACCCCCCAATCTCTGTCTGAGGCCACTCTTCATTCAAAAGTCGGCCGAACCTAGGGATGTGTCAGAAAGTTACTGGTGAAAGAAAAGAGACAAATTCTTGGGTCTGGATCCACAGCATCTTGAATGCAGCTGTAAGTGGGTTAAAAATTAGGAGAATAGTATTTCAGAAAGTCCTAATTTTGCTGATCCACTCTCCCTCACCAGCTTGGGTTCCAACACATGGAGCTGGCCTTAAATCCAATCAGATATTGGTTGGACAAGTTTTGTGCCACTATTTATCAGTGTATTTTGCAGTCAGGCCACCACTGTAGGTCAAAGAGTTTACAGCTGGGTTGGTATTTACCTTTCTCCTTTGATAGCATACAGAGTACCTTCCAGTACCACGAACACTAGTCTGTAGGGGTGAAGGCTCTAGGCAGGTACCAACTCTACTTCTCGGTTCTTGGTGTTCAGTGGGTCCTATAAGTGTTGTCTTCAACAACAGGGCCTTACTGTCAGTTTTTGGAGAGCAACCAATAATAGTGTTTTTAAGGGATTCCTGCGTGTGCGCAAACATATGGTCACTGCATCTATAGGTGTTTCTTGGAGGGGGGGGTTCTTTTTCTCCTGCCTGTTAGTTTTGTTTAATTTGTTTGATTTTGTTTTATTATATTTTATGTTACTATTGTTCCTTAGATGCCTGGTTTTTTTTTCCTAAAGAGAGACAGAAAGAGTGTGGATCCAGATGGGAGGGGAGGTGGGGAGGAACTGAGAGGACTATAGGGAGTAGCAGTAATCAGAATATAGTGAATGAAAAAAAAAACTATTTTCAATAAAAAATAGTAACAAAGGAAATAAATTATTTACATTGTGCTTCCTTGGACAATTGGGTTGTACACAATACACTTCCTATTTTTAAAATGTTACATGCTTTTTACAATAGTTAGACATTCATTTGGAAGGTGGAATTAGGTTTTGAGACTTGATGCAAATGGCATTGTCTTTCTTATCTCTCACTTAACTGGGAAGGCTGTATCTTTCTGACCATGAGTGCAACCCAAGAACTATTACATAGAGCAGAACCTGCCAAAGTTGAGGCAGAGACCTCTGAGTGGGAAGGCAGAGGGGAAGAATTCAGGAGAATGTCTGCAGGAAGAACCAGGATAGGGAAGTGGGGTATAGGCACCACCTTCAGGACCATGTTGAACCCTCCCAGAATTTCTATCCCATGTCTGAAACCAGCATTTTAGACTATTGAAACCCTATGAAAATCTTTTCTGATGTTGCTGGTCTAGCACAACGCCATAGCAGGAATAATGGCAACAAAGGTACTTACTCTAGGATATAACTAAACAGATATCTCAGGCTGTGGTCTTGGGAAATGTTGACACATTATCATTAGGTGACTCTCCTGCCCACAAAACTAAGCCTCTGACCTAAATTGAAATAATGAATTCAAAATTTTCTAAGTAAAGCCCAGCTCTGCATAGGAAAGAGCCAGTAAATAAACGAATTGCGAACTCTTGGGAGTCAAAGGTTTAAACCTTGTGTGTATAGGTATGATGGGGGGTAGAGCACACATGCCATGCTGCACATGTGTAGGTCAAAGGACAACTTTCAGGATGTCTTCTCCTTCCACAGTGCTCTGGGGTCAAACTGAAGTCATCTGGCCTGCATGACAAGTGATTTTACCCATTGGTTCATCTTTTTTTTTCAAGGTTTATTTATTTATTTATTTATTTATTTATTTATTTATTTATTTATTTATTTATTTATTATGAACAAAGTGTTTTGCCAGAAGAGGGCATCAGATCTCATTACAGATGATTGTGAGCCACTATGTGGTTGCTGGGAATTGAACTCAGGACCTCAGGAAGAGCAGCCAGTGCTCTTAACCTCTGAGCCACCTCTCCAGGCCCCTTCCCTCTCCACTGCTACAAGTTCTCATAAATAGCTGCTGCTCTACTAGGGAACCTCCCCACTAGAGGTGCCAGGAGACACCACACTTAAGATGTCTCCTCCAGTGGTGCTTGTAGGAGACAGATGACTCTACGTGTGCCGTGCTTCTACAACCCATCCTCCCAGACTTCCAGGAACAGAAGAGTAGGAGAGACAATTAAAAGTCAATGATGCTTCCCAGCTAAGCCAAACATCCCTGTTAGAGAAACAGAAAATCAATGTAGAGATCTGCTGGGCTTTGAGCTGGTCTTGTTACCACGTCAGGGAGTAAGGGAGCTGTTAACAGGTATTTAGTGGACTCTGTAAGTGCTTGTATAAAATAACACATTTAATTTAATGCATGGTTATAAAAATAAGTGGGTTTTATGGCTGCTAGCTTTGTGTAGCAGCAACGCTGAGAAGAAAAGACACTTCCACACAGGGCACGGGTCACTTGTGTCTGCTGGCTATGCTGAGAAAAGCTGCCGCTAATTCTGCTATTTTTGAAAGATGTCTCCACTTCCTTCTCTCTCCTCTCCCTATCTATCACTTACTAAGTGAGAAAGCCCAGAATCCATCTTTCGGTCCTGGAATGGGGCAGGAGCCAGGGCTGTGGTTCATAGGGATGGGTGTGTTGAGAGATGACAGGACAGCAGGACTCCACACTGCAAACACTTGGCATCCTACTTTAAGCACGTGTCCTCCATGAAAGTCAGATAGGATGTCAGCATTCTCCTGGCCTGAAGCCTTCTTTATATTTCAAGACAAAACATTTTCTCTGCATCTTTCTCCTAAATCTACCTAGACTTCCCAATACTCCACTTTGCTTATGTCATATTGGAGTTGCCCTAAATGCTCATTTTTCAAAAGTTCAAAGGATATGGCAATCCATGGGAGGAAAGACCAAGAAACCAACAGTATCCATATAGAGAAGCTGTGGAAAGTAAGAAGGAAGCAAATTCTTGAAGGAGACGACCATCTGTGAATTGACATGACCCAGCCACATCTGTCACTGAACCAACTTCCATGCCTACTTTTCTCAAATATTCAGGAATAAATTGAACCCATTATGGTAGGGTATCACTTTGAGCCCTTGACAGGGGATACCAACGTATGTGTCCTGAAAATAAATTGTGGCTTGCCACTCTACACCTGGACACCCAGGAATAGACTGACATGTAGAAGGAACCAGGACATGTTGCTTAATAAATCTTGCAGTGAGGGCAGTTGGACTATGAGATTTACAGTGTCCTCATGATGGCTGATCATTCAGCATGCTCATTAAGATAAAATGGATTCTTCCACTACAGAGGCTGCTATGGTTTGAATAAGAAACGTCCCCCAGCATAGACTCATGTGTTTGAATATTTGGTCACCAGCCAATGGCACTGTTGGGAGGTTGCTGGACCTTTTGGACATGAGACTTCACTGGCAGGTGTAAATATGAGGGAGTGAGGCTGTAAGTTTACAGTCAGCCCCATTTCCTGTCTGAGCTCTTTCTTGATCCACCATGATGAACTACCGTGTAGTCTCAAACCACACCCTCAAATAAGTCCTTTCTCCTTTAAATTGTTCTGGCAGCTAGAATCCTGTCACAGAGAAAGCAAAGTAACTAACACAAATTGAAAGCAACAATTTGTAACTTAATCTGTAGGCGAAAGATATAAAAGGCACTATTCTCAGAGGTGTCAATATTCGTTGGGAATGGATGAGTGTATTATGGTTGAGTCAAAGAACTCTATATGTAAAGATCTCTTACTATGTGAAAACTCAAGAGTTGGGCTGAATTTGAGATTACTTAATCCCTGCCTGCCTTGACTTCCTCTTGGATAAAAAGGAGAATAATAATTGCTGCTAACTCAGAAGGTTGCCATAAGCATTGATTCATTACATGTAAATTAATGCTTTTTATTTTTCTTGAAACATAATCAATATGCAATAAAACTTACTCATTAGCACCATGCCTGTTAGTATTATCTACATAATAAGGCATGAGGAGAATCATGACTTGAGACATGGGGCTTGCACTTGCCTCTGTCATTAGGTATTGAGCATTTCCCATGTAAACCCATAATCTCTGAAAAGTCCTAGAGGTATGGTGGAGGACTTGGGGAATGGTCCCCACTCCATTGTACACCAGGAATTTTGTATAAGAATCTTCTGAGACTTCATTTAAACAAAGCAGATCCTAGTGTTCTGTTGATTAAACACATTACACATTCTTAAATGATCTAAACAATAAAAATTAAAAGAATGACTGTCAAGGGAATTCATCCATTATTTTTTCAGGGCATTGAGGAAGGTAGACTGAAAGTATTTTTTCCCAGTACTCCTTTTTTATTTTTATTTTTATTTTTTAAATCTTTTCCATCATGCTGCATTTGGAGATCTAGTTGGGGTCCTTTAGGGCCATGAATTTCATTGCTAACAAAACTAGAAGAAAAAACTCACAAAACTGTGGCCTGAAGCAGTCTGGCTCTTTACCTTCCTTGGAGTTTAAAGTAGTTCAAGAGCGCAGGAGAGGATTAGAGTGTAATGGGTTTGGATCCAGCTCCAGCCCATGCCGTGCACAAGTGCTGTCTCTGCCATCTGCAGAACCCCACCTTGCTGTCATTTAAAATCTAGACTGCCAAGTTACACAATGATAAAGGCACGGGCAAAATAAAGTTGATGCCCTACAACATGTAACCTGTCGTAAATTACTCAAGGTGGTGCTGTCCTTGGCTTACAACAAAAATTTAAAATAAAATAATAAAAAAAAACAGCAATGACAGTCCAACACTGGGCCATGTTGTCCCTGCAGAGCATTTGGCTGCAATGACACTTTGTCAGCAGCTGCTAGGGGTGCACACCTCCCTTATGGCTATGATAGCACATCCCATGAGATGAGCTTGGGAAGCCATCCTCTTAAGTTAAACAGACCCAGAAGAGAGGTCACTTAGTGGAGCTCTTAATGTAAATATTTCTAATTTAACTGCCTAGGCTCTATGGCCAAAGTTCAAAGGCAGTGACTGGTAGAATTTTTTTTTTCTCTTGAAGAAATGATCCTCCTTTGGGACCAACTAGCTTTTATTTATTTATTTATTTTGATTTATATGTACATACATGTATGTGTCTGTGTGGATGTCTGTTGTGTGTACAAGTGCTGTCAGTGACCAGAAGAGGATGTCAGATCTCCTGGAGCCGAAATAATAGGCAGTTATGAGTAGCTGGAAGTTTTCTCTGGGTCCCGCTAAGGCCCTGCAGTCCTGCAACCTGCTTATAAAATAATCACTCAGAAGCTTATATTAATTATAATTGCTTGGTCATTAGCTCAGGCTTATTACTGACTAGCTCTTACTTTTAATTTAACCCATAATTCTTCTCTATGTTTAGCTATGTGGCTTGGTACCTTTTCTCAGTTCTGCCTTGTCATCTTGCTTCCTTTGTGTCTGGCTGGTGATTCCTGACTCAGCTCTATCTCTTCCCAGAATTCTCCTTATCTGCTTATCCTGCCTATACTTCCTGCCTGGCTACTGGCCAATCAGCATTTTATTTATCAACCAATCAGAGCAACACATAGTCACAGTATACAGAACATCCCACAGCAGTTATGTGCCATCTGATGTGGATGCTGGGAATTGAACTTGGGTCCTCTGAAAGAACAGTAATGCTCTTAATGGCTAAGCTGTCCCTCCAGCTGAAGTTTAGGTTTTAATTAACTAAGCCCTTTAGTACTTGTCATTGAGAAAACAGTGGGTTCACTGGATGGAAGTTATTTCTCAACCTAGTCAACACAGAACTCCTAAGATGTGCCAGTGGCAGACTCCCCCACCCCTCATTGTCTCCCACTGTGTGTGTGTATGTGTGTTCTCACTTCTGCATGTGCATGTAGACATGAAGGTGCATGTATATGTCCATGGAAGTAAATGCTAGAGGACAATCTCAGCTGCCACCCCTCAGGTGCTATCCATCTTATTTTGTCTTATCTTAGTTTTGAGACAGGATCTCTCACTTTTCTGAAATTTACCAAATAGTCTAGACAGACTGGCCAGAAAGACCAAGTATGCACCTGTCTCCACCCCTCAGCTCTGATATTATAAACATGCACTGCCATGCTTAGCTTTTTTTCACATTATTCTGGGGATTCAAACTAAGGTCCCTTTGCTTACAAGGCAAGCACTTCACCAATGGAGTATCTCACCAGCTTATAATGAGCCCCCAGTCCTGATTCCCAATGAGCCCAAAGAACAGCCAGTATCCTGGACCTGTAGACCCTTAGAGTTGTGAGACTTCCCCATAGATGTCACAGCTAGTAAGTCAGTATCTGTGGAACAGAAGCCCTGTGACTGGGTCACAGTAATACAAGTGTGATCCTGTGATCCTAACAGTGAATCAGGAAGCTGAATTTGCTGAAATAGCAGAGAACAATGCAATCATCACATTGATAAAGGTGCTTATATGATAGTCCAAAAGCCTGATGGAGGGATGCCATCTGAAATACTGCATTAAATGAAAGAGTGTGGAAAGATTAAAGAGGGAACAGACCTTATAGCACACTGAGTGGATCTCAGGCTGCAACCAGGGAGATGCCAAATCACTAATCTCCAAATGAGCTAAGTTCCTAGGAAGCCATTTTTTTCCCTTAGAATATTAGACCGTTGCAGTCCCCCTGTGTTTTTCTAAAGACTCTGCACTTTTCAAACTGACTGCTCATTTTAGCTTGGCCCAAGCAGCAGCCTCAGTCTGTTCATTCTGGCATGAATCAGGTGAGAATGAATGATAATGGCCCCTTACTGACTACAGTAGCAAAAGAGTTCTTTAGAAAATACATTACAATTTGAAGGGTTCCAGCCTACACCTTGCCAATACCAAGCATAGCAATTATTTCTGCATCTCAATGTGGGGTTCCAACTCTCATCCCAGATAAAGCGAATTCTCAGTTCCATGAAATGTAAGGGGAGGAGAGTGATAATGGAGTCGAGGTCCTTTCGATAACCTGAGGAGATATTAGGATTCTCACTTTATCCATGAAGGACTCGAAGCCAATAAAAAAGCATTGAAGTTTTGCAATTAGCATTACATAAGTCAGAATAAATTTGGTTGCAAGTGTTAGATAACCAGTCTTGGCTCACAGAACTGGAGAGTTGAGAGACGGGGCTGGCTCAGATCCCGCTGGAATCAGAGTGTAATGATGGATGGAAATCATAGCTCAGGAGCAGGCTGAGCTCAGCCTTTCTCCACCTCCAACTCTTCTCTTTTCTGGGTTAAAGACATGTGGTAACTAGGAGATCTAGTATCCTGGAGTTACATGCTCCAGACTCATCTGGTCACTCCATCCAGCAGGAATGCTTATCAGTCAATCAAGAGCCCTAGGTCTGACTCTCACTGGCCTGAGTTCTGTGCCCACCCAGGAAAGAATCACCAGGTAAGGTATGTAGTTTCTCAGGCATGGGACAAGTGTCACATCCTGCTCAGTAGCACCCCACCTTTAGATTAATGCTTCAGCGTCACCATCTTGAAATATCTAATGGTTTTTTTTTTAACAGGGGCCCCATACTTTCATTTTGCTACAGAAAATTTTGGAGTCTCTTATGGTCAAGAAATCAGAGTAGGTTAGATTATCATAGCTCCCCTTAGAGGTGAGATGGGTGTGAGCCTTGCTCAATTGGTAACCTACAAGTCAGCAGTGGTTGCTCCCAGAGGAAAAGAAGTCTGCCCACTTGCAGGAAAATGGGTGCTAATGAACAAAGACTATAAATGTCCACAAACATGGGAGATCACACGTCAGACTCTTTGCTGCTGTCTTGGTCTTGGAATGATTGACATATGTTGTGATTCGTGTTTGGTGTGGATGGTGAAACTGTACTAGAATAACTTGAGTCATATACACATAAATAAATGTTTTTATTTTGCCTGCATTGTTTCTCAGTGGAACACCCTCTATTTGTTTGCTACCAAATCCCCCACAGTGTAGAAAATCACTGTCCCTTAGTGGCTTAGCAAAAAAAAAAAAAGCCTACACTGATTCTTGGTGAACACACTGTTCATAAATAACATTTTAGAATATACCCCTCTCTGTCTAAACCACCTCTCTACACATGATGCTGATTCTGTCCGTAAAAAAAAATAAGACTGCTTCCCATTTCTTGCCACTCAGCCTGGAGCTCAGCAATTGAAAGCCAAATGCAAACTTTCCATTGCATTACTAGGAAATATCTGCAGGGTAGTTTGAATGACACCAGACTGGGCCTTTTGATAGTCCATGGGTCAGCATTTCTCAAGCTCCTCCTGTGAAACAGAGGTTCCCTGAGATGCTCATGAAAGGCATTCCAAGAAATATTGCATGCTCAGTCCATCTCAGATATTTCAAATGATGGCAGCAAATTGCATATCACTCCAACCCTAAAAAAGCCTTGCCTTGGAGGATGTGGAATTGGGAGGTGGATTGTGGGGAAGGCTGCAAACTGGGAGGAGGGAGGACAGGGGAATCTGAGGTTGATATGTAAAATGAATAGAAAATCTCTTAATAAAAAAAAGCATTCCCAGTAAAGAAGTCTATTTACTCTTATAGACCTCAGCATTCCAAGAGTGCATGTAAAGCACAAAGTGGAAAATACTCCCCTAGATCTCCCCACAACTTTCTAATAAAAAACAAATCAACTTCTTTGGGTGACATGTATATCTCAATGAGATGGTAGAGCATGCCAAAAAGATGTTGAACTATGGTGTGGTCAGCCCAGGCCAGCCTAGAAATCATTATGAAGTTTCTACATGTGATGGAAAGAGGCAACCTCTGTGGGTTGTCTTCTGACCTCCAGAGGTACACATCTGCCCACCTCCCTCCCTCCTTCCCCCCTCCTTCCCCCCTTCTCTCTCTCTCTCTCTCTCTCTCTCTCTCTCTCTCTCTCTCTCTCTCTCTCTCTCTCTCTCACACACACACACACACACACACACTTATTTAATTGGGGACAATAATGCATAGTTTACTACCTAGAATGGTAAGTATGGCTTTGTCGCACTTCAGCTCCCACAGATCAGTGCTGTCTGTGGCACAGATCTCTGTGTTATGGTTTCAGAGCCTGTGCCTGACCTTTGTGGAGGAGCTGTGATGACTAGAGTAGACCACTGATCAACATCTATCCCATCATCAACAATGCTTGAACTGATGATACCCCACATAATAACTTTGCAACCCCCAAACCTGGGCCTTCTCTAAGGTGAGATGAACACATTGGCCCTTTAGTGTAACTGAAAATCTGGGCTGATGCATAAGCCCCCATTGTTTAATTAGTGGTGTCTGCTAGGATATGTAGGTGCAATTAAATCCCTGCCTCGTTGTTAACTGGATAACGTCACTTCACATTGACCCCACAGATATCTCTCCTATAATCCCGTCTGCTAGAGATGTCCCCCATTCAACCCCGGGTACTCACAGGTCATACCACTTACCTGTTTGTTCTATCTTGTTAGAAAGTTGAAAACAGAACCACAAATACCTAGGCCCAGGATCAGCATCCCTACCAACTCCACTGCAAGCTTCTCTTCCGGCGGGGTTTCTTTCTCATCTGTAGTGGGGACCCTGATATTAGTTCTCACTGTGCTCAGAGCTGTGTAGACCCCAGATGGTGAAATGGAAAGGCCTCAGGCAGGTGTGTGGTAGCAGGATATGGCAGGATTCTTCCAGATGGCTAAGAGCCCACACCAGGTGTTCTCAGAAGCCTTTGTTCTTTCTCTTTCCAACTTTTTGGTTATTACCAGGACCTCCAAAGGGAGCAACTTCCTGGAGAAGTGATGATAGTATGTCCTTCTTTGCCTCTGTTTTCTTTGTTGTTTCCACACCTTTGCTGACTTGGCCCAGCATGCCTCCGTAGCCACACCTCCCATATGCCCTGGTCTCCAAAATAACTACTTTCTAGAATGAGTAAATGATTCCAAAACTAGAAAAAAAAAAAAAAAAAGAAAGAAAGAAAGAAAAAAAGAAATACTCAGAAATTTTTTTTTAAGATTCCATTTTCCACACTTTGGTATCAAACCCTGCAGAATGCAAAGCAAAGGGATGAGAAATGAGGCTCTTCATACCAGGAAGGTGGCAGAGTCATAGTCTTTGTGGAAGACATTTTATCCCAGCCAGCAGATCTTCAGAAAACATGTCATGTTGTTCAATTCTCACCCTGCAGAGGCGCACGGGAGCTGGTAATAACTCAGGGTATTTTATCACTCTGTGTCCTCAAGCAAGGCACTGGATGAGAAAAACACTCTGGAAACAAAATTAAATAGTTTTAGATCTAATTTTACCAGGCTGAACGAGGCTGCAGATTGATTTTCATGGAATCTAATAGAGAGCGGCACTACGCCGCCCATCTTGTAGAAAATCCATCTCCCGCATTGTGCTCTTTACTTACTTGGCTGTTCACGAGAAGTAATAAGAAACTAATATTTTACAACGCAGTGTGTTTCACTCAGTAAACGGTCTTTCACTTGAAAGCTGCTGTGGATACTTAAGTTCAGCCTCGGGTTTGTCTCTGAAAATACCTGCTGGGGTTTGATGGGGAAACAGCAGCCAGGGCTCACCTCTTCTCCTTATGTCCATGTGCGCACACATTTAGGTGTGTGCAGGTGTGTGTACAGGTGTGTGCACACACACGAAAGTCAGAGAACAACCCCTGGCCTCAGCTTCAGGAAGACTACCCACCTCCTTTGACCACAGATTCTCTCAATGACCTGGAGTTCACCAGCTAGGCTAGACTAGCGGGCCAGTGAACCTCAGGGGTCCACATGTGTCTCTTTCTCCGTTCCTGGGATTACAAGTATGCCATGACATCTGGCATTTTTATGTGGATTGGAGGATGGAACTCAAGTCCTTAGACTGGTAGGGTAAGTATTTTACCAAGTGATCCGTCCTTCCAACCAGGAGTTCATATTTTCCCCCTTAGCACATAAACAATGTCGTAGATCTCGCTTAGAGGCAAAGTCGAAGGCTTGTGAATAAAGGAACCTGTACCTATGTGTCCCTTCATACCACCATCACTGTTCTGTTATAGCTCCACTAAGCCTGGGTGGTTCTCCTTTCTTTATCTCTTTCTGTGGTTTTGTCGGTTTGAGTGCTGGTAGTGGAACCCAGGGACTGTGCACACTAAACCAGAACTCTGCCACTGAGTTCCAGCTTTAGTCCTTTTTGTGTTGTTTTTACTTTCTATTTTGAGTTTCCCAGGCTGTCCTTTACTCTCTGTAGCCTCAGCAGCCCTTGTACTCATGATCATCCTGTACCAACCTCCAAGGTAGCTAGGATTGCAGGCGTGTAACACCATGCCTGGCTGTCTGCCTTTCCTCATCCTCAAAGACAGACACAAAGGGTGCAAGCAACAAAATCTACACGTGCTCCAGTGCCCCTTGAAGCACTGGGTGCTTTAAAGTGTGCACAGAATTTGTTGCCTTGTCCTGAGCATCCTCCAGCCAAACACCTCCTCTTGGTCACGTCAGCTGAACACCACAGTGCCCTCCTTCCCTGAGCAGATGCCCTGAGGACAGCCAGTTGTTGGTTTTTGTTTCTTCTTCTTTTTCATTGCAATCTACAGTCCTAATCAAACAACACAGGTAAATCTAACACACAAGAGAAAGAGACAGAGAGAGATATAGAGAGAGAGACAGAGAGAGAGGGAGGAAGGGAGGGAGGGAGGGAAGGAAGGAGGTAAAGAGGGAGGGAGGGAGGGAGGGAGGGAGGGAGGGAGGGAGGGAGGGAGGAAGAAAGAGCAATTCACCTAGCACACCTTCCAAATAATGATACAGTAACTTTGGATATAGTAAAGTGCATATTGACTTCAGTGTTAGGATATGATTATCCATATAGCATAAGGATCGCCTGCAGAATCTTTGTAATCTACCTTATTCTACCTGAACATTTGTTAGCAACTTCACAGGAAGCTGAGAGGCAGAGAGACCCCAAGCAACAGGGTTGGGTGACCTTGGAAATTGACTGGAATTCAAACACAAAGCAGAAAAAATGCTGAACTGTAATGAAAACCAGTAGCTAAAAGAAATAATGTGGTTGATTAACATCCTGTTTAAAACCCATTTGTCTGGTACCTGCTGATTCCATAAAATGGTCTCCTCTGCAAACCCTGAAGGGCATACTATCACCCTTCTTCATTCATCTAGTTACAAAGAAGTTTCTGAGAGAACAAGATCTTGTGAGGCAGTTTTTCCCTTCTGTGCCTGACCCATAATCAGTGTGCTGTAACTTTACAGCAGGATGGGTGTCACTTTAAACCCAGTGATATGGCACCAGTTCTCACCCACATACCATGTATAAGAAGGGAGAATAATTTTCCTTTATGTATATGATGTTTAGCCTTCATGTGTGTCTGTGCACCACATGCATGCAATACCTTCAGAAACCAGAGGGAGGCACTGGATCCCCTGAGAGTGGAGTTACAGATGGTTGTGAGCAGTAGGAATAAAACCCAGGTCCTCTGGAAGAGCAGCCAATGCTCTTAATTGCTGAGCCATCACTCCAGCCCCAGGAATAATGTTCTAGTATTAAGGGGAATGTTCCCACCTCAGCAACCAATGACTAAGAATCCTCTTAGATCATCTTTAATGTATGTACATTTTCCTTGACTCCCAGTATTTGTCCTGGCATTCAGTGAACATTTCTTGTGGCCTTGCTGAATGGTAAAATCCATACTGTGTTCTAAGCAAGGATTTTGCAAGAAAAACCAAGTGTGTTTGATGAACAAGGTTGCATCCTTGGATTCTCTCTGGAAAACTGCTCTGTGTTTCCCTGATAAGCCACAGTCCCTATCAAGTCCCAAGAGACAGAACGGCCAGTCTCCCTTTAGCTACAATCTATATACTATGTTGCCAATGCAAGAAGAGAAAGGTGGTTCTTCCCACATGTAAACTTGGGCTTTCATAGAAACTGAGGCACTCTAAACAATACAGAGTCAACTGTGTTTTCTGAGAATCATAGGAAAGCATTAATACAAAGATTCTACCACATCTATCACAATGTCTGAAATTCCACTATTAGAACTGTATAACTGTTAATAAATTGTTCCTCAGTCTATTGTAAGTATCTCAAGGCAAACACAGATTAATATGGTTTGTGCATGCTCTGCTCTTGTTCTAGAAATGTGTTGTGAAGATGTTAAGGAATCATGGAAGGTTCATTGGGATGGTGAGCTTGGGAGTATCTAGAAAGGAATCCTGAGCTCTGAAGGGAAAGAGTGCTGAGAACTTCATCCTAGAGAGAAAAGTCAACCCAAAACAGGAGAGGCCAGGAAGGACCAAGCAACAGATTTGTTTCATTTATAACCTTGCTTGTATTGACATTTTAACTATCTTAGACAACACACATATAGTCTGTACTGCTGTGCACAAAGAAACATGTTCAACACTAAGCTACAGTAACATAGCAAGACAGACAGGACTCCCTGCCCTGTGAAGACTGTAGCCTGACTGAGAGAGATTGGCATTCAACAAACAAATACAACACACAGTACTAGAGTAGATGGTGAAAACTGTGGACAAAATAAAGCAAAAGCAGGAGTTCTGGGCTCCATTATTGGATCCTAGGTGTGATGTGTGCCCACCAAGTCTGAGTGGAATAAATGTAAGGTGGAATGAACAAATGACGGGCTCTTTACACCTTCAGTTCAAATAGCTCAAATTTACCACAGACAGACTTGAAGAATGGCAGGAATACCAAGTGACACAGAGGAAGATGAGGGAAGGAACAAGGGTCCATTTCCTGCTCTGGAGGGCTGTGTTTGTGAATGCCTGTGCTATATCACGTGTGGCTATTACAGGTCATCATACACACAAGGACAGAGAAAGGCTGCTTTGATCTTATGATTTTGCTCTGGTCAACCCAGAGGAGAAAATTAGAAGCATGAAAAAAACAATCTATTAAGGAGGTTAAAAATGGTAAATACCATTTTCATACATTAGCTAGAAGTTCAATCAAAGAGAAGTAATTCAATTTAGACCTGCAAATTCGGGTACTAACACTGTGACCTGCTCTCTAAACAATCACTCATGTGATCATTGTTCCACTTATAGTTATTAGAATGTCTATTCCCTGTAAGAGATGAGAGAGTGGCCAAATTTCTAAGAGCATTGAAGAAGAGCAGTGTTGACACCACAGCCAACTGAAGGTAAAGGAAAGCAAGGTGACTTGTATGAAGGTTTTATGCCTTAGTCCTAATGTTCAATTAGCTCAGTTCAGAACCTTAATAAAATGGAAAGTGAAACAAAAAGAAACACTAGATCCAATTGGCTTCAGAAATGCATGTGCTAAAAATATCTACAGAAATCAAGGTGAGAGCGTTTATTTTATCTTGTGAGATGCAGTGAGAGGTAACCAGACTTTGTAACCATAGAAAGCTAATGGCTAGGAGGAACATGTTTCCAGTTTGTGTCATATGCCAGATACCATGTCTTGTTGTAGAGCCACATCTCAGTTAAGTCGCACAACAGGCCCATGCCAGACATTCTGATGACGATAGTGATAATGGTAATCATGGTGACAGTGGTGATAATACCAACAGTGATGGTGATGATGGTGATGATGATGCTGAGGTGCTTGACCCTAAATGAGACATAGACATCACCCTCTCCGAGGCTGATGGTGGTGGTGATAATTTGTACTAAAATTTAAGGAGGTCAGAAAAATTGAACAAGGTCTCCCAACTTATATGTGTATTGAAACTCAAAACTGCCTAAGCAATTCAAAACCAACCAAGACTTGCCTTCGCCCTTAGGAAAACACAACCCCACTGGGAGATAGCATATAGAGGAAGTTGTTTTCTATTGTAGGAACATGCAGTAATAATCAAGAGCAAGGTGGGAGGTGTGTTGAAGGAAATCAGAAGGATAAGGTAAAAATCCAGAAAAGACCTCAGTGTCTCACAACCTACATTTGGGGCCATCTTGGACCTCAGATGCAAAACATGTGGGAGAGATGGCCACTTACTTCTTCACTTGCTAACCACAGTGGAGTCTAACATCTAGCTTTTGCATTAGGCTTCATTTCAAACCAGCATCTTCAACTGTAAGGTTTCTGTGTGGTGAGTTTAGAAAAGATGGCTTAGGTTTGATAAATACCTTTATTCTTCTATGTGTAGTAGTAACCCCTCATCCAAGTGCAGACTCTCCTCTTAAAAGAGAGGTCCCTTCCATCTGTGTGTGTCATTATCCATCATAAGAGGTAATTTCTTCATTGACATTGCTCCTTCCCTCTTCAAAATTCATATAGTGATTTTTGTAGGATTCAAATCTCATTACTATTGAGTCTTGTTTCTACCCTTCAATGTTCTATGAACATTTCACAGTCAGTCTCAACATCATTAGATGACAAATGGAACACTGGAGGACATATCTCTGCTTTGCTCATCTCCTCTGTTGCTGCTCAACTTGAGCTCCTTCACCCAGCCACAATAACTGACAATGCAACTAGAGGGTCACCACACTGTCTCCTGTCTCCTGGATGTCTGTATGGCTCTCACTGGAGAAGAGTAACTGGGGACACACATTAAAGCACAGATACGCATCATATGTAGGAAGTCACTGCAAAAAATGTAGCAGTTAAGGTGGTGATAGCCTGCTAAACAATTAAGAAATGACTAGATGATACACCCATTTATCATAAGGAATGAGAAAAATAGACAAATAGAAATGACCCAAAGATTTCTAATTTGGACCTTGAGTAGATGGTATTAAATGTGTCAGAACATGCAAAACATATTCAGTTTGAACAGATGGATCAAGTGCCTATAAAACTATAGATTAAAATGTCTAGTAGAGAGTAAAGAACCTAGCTTTAAAATCATAAGAGTCTCAGGGGTTAAATAATACATATAGCACCTCTAGCCACTATCATCAAATGAGAAGCTTCTTCACAAGTAGGGTTTTCCAAACTGGGACAGCTATGAGTTAAGTGATGCTATTAAAGATCAGACTGGAGTAACAGGACAAACTGGGACAGATCAAGACATGCTGGGGCAGGTTTTATCCTGTCCCTAGAGTGTATACTAAGTGAAGGAGGGCAAAGGTGATGTCACTGTGAAGTCATCATCCAAAATCCACAGCCCTGTGAGGCAGTATGCCTTTTATACAGCAAAGAGGTTGAGCCCATTAGCAAAAACTAAAGGTAATACTAGCTACCATGCAAGACAAGGAGTAGTGGGCTCACACAAGTTCTGGGTCTTAAGAAATATGCTCTATTGTGGTACAAGGGATGAGGAATTGGAAAGTCTGTGAAGAGGCCTGCAACAGATGCTTCTTATAATTCTAGTTCCATTTCAGGAATAGCAATACATGGTGTACTTCTCAAAAACTCAAATGATGGAGCTGAAGAGATAACTTTTGATTATTTTGGTAAAGTCGCTGCCTTGCAAGCAAAAGGACCTGAGTTTGATCTTCAGAATTTTTGTTTATAAAAGAAAAAAAGGAAAGCTTGGTGGCATAAACTTGTTATCTCAGGGCTGGGGAGACAGAGACAGGCAGATCCCTGGGTCTTGCTGGCCAGCTAGCCTAACCTCCTTGGTGAGATCTAGGCCAGGAAAAAGGAAAAAGAAAGGTAGATGAAGCTAGATGGCACCTGAGTAATGGCAGCCATGGTTGTCCCCTAGCCTCCACACACACATGTAACTGTACACATAAGAACATGCAAACATCATTCTCTGCCTTTTGGATAAGATCAGGTGTAGTAACATGTACACAAAAGGAAAAAAATAAAATGAGCCTCCAACACAAAGACCAGATGTCTACGAAGCTTTTCCCCAGGAGCAAATAGTCCCTCAACAACAACAACAACAACAAAACACTACTTATGATGGTGGAAATGGACACAATAAAACTGTAAAGCTATGACACTTAAACCTGTAAAAGGCCTGAGCCTTGTAGAGCATATAGAAACTTTGCCCCAAGTCTAGCTAAGAAGAAACAAATCCATATCATGAAGGAAAAGAACAGCTAGGAAATTGTCTATAGCAACATAAAATTAGAAGAAGGAAAATACATACAGATGTGTATGAATGCCATGAAGGATGCTGGATGCTCATGCCTGTGTGTGTTTTAGTACTTGAATATAAGAGATAAATAAATAAGCAATACACATTGCTTCCTAATTTAAAAAATATACTGTAGTTTGGGTAAAAACTTTCCAAATGGCTAAATAATTTCAGTACGTATTTGCTACTATAAACAGATGAGCTGCCCAGACTAATCCTTGGCAAGCTTATGGGTTCAGGAGGCACCTGCTGAAGGAATAGCTCTGTAGAGCCTCCATTCCATTGACTTTACTGGGAGAATAATTTATCATGTGAGCCACTTGCTCTCAAGTCTGGTGTGAGAGTTGGAAATGGTGTGACAACTGAGCTCTAGGTGGCCTTTGTTCCTCATCATACCATTCCATCACTGAGGAGGTCCTTTCAGTGTGTGCATGCAGAGGCTAGAAGATGACCTGCAGTAGTCAGCTCTCTCCAACTGAGGTCTTCAGGCTTGTGTTAAACACCCTTACCTCCTAAGCCATCTTACCTGGTGTGGTCATTTCAGATATCCCAAGTGGAGAGGGCAGTGTGCAACAATGTCAGGCTTGATGCCAGTAGATCAGGCTCTATAATCTACTTATCTTACATTCATGATCTTCATGTCGGCAGTGAAGCCAAGGAGTTTACAGTGGTACCCAAATGGAAAAGTTGCCTGAGGATGCCAAACTCAAATGTAGAGAATGATGTCATAGTATGTATACATATCTAAAAACATCCATTCCCAGACTATAAAATGAGGAAATTATTTAGAATATTGCAAAGCCACAGAATGCCTTGGCACATCATTTAGAAAACTTTAAGCCTCCAAGTGAAGTGTGAACATATACCTTGAGAATCTTCCTAATTTAAATACATTTTCCTGCAAAGATTCACCTTCTCCTGTCAATCATTTGTCAGACCATCTGTATCTTTGCCCATCTTTAACATCTGGGCAAGTACATGGAACAATCTGGTGTCTGCTTGTTTGTGTGTAGGCTTTTTCCCTGTTTCTAAAAATAAGCCAAAGTTCATTGGAATGGGCTGTATATATCAAGCCAAGTATGTCTGTATGGTTTTGGAAGCTTTTCACAGCATGGCAGTAATTGGTCCAAAACCTACTAGACACATGATTCCATATTGACACAAGAAGACCCTGTGAGGGGCAACTGCATAGGAGGAGAACAAAATGCCTTAGAAATAAAGGAAAATTTTTATACAAAGGCTATATATTTTACCATATAAGAAACCAATAGCTGGGCAGTGATGGCACATGCCTTTAATCTCAACACTGGGAAGGCAGAGGTAGGCAAATATCTGAGTTTGAGGCCAGCCTGGTCTACAGAGAGAGTTCCAGTGTGGTCAGGGCTACGCAGAGAAATCCAGTTTCAAAGAACCAAAAAAAGAGGAAGGAAAGAAGGAAGGGAAGAAGAAAAGAAACCAATAGCCATGAGTCTAATGTCTATGGATAAGAAGTTGTTTTATGAGGGTTAGTAATGTAGCTAGGCCAATGGGCTACTTGCTTGGTATGCACAAAATAAAGCACCACATAAAACCAGACATGATGACCCATACCTGTAATGTTAGCATTTGGGAGGTAGAAGCCAGAAGACCAGAAATTCCAAGTCATCCTCAGCTACATAGTAAGAGCAAAACCAGCTTAGGATACATGGGACTCTGTCTGAAGAACAGAAGTCCTGTTTGTGCGTGCATGGCTCCTAAAAGCCCCAGCATTGTCAACAGCTTACTGCAACTTCCATATAGGATGGATCCCCACAGGCATTATGCTTTGAGTCTTTTTTTTTTTTTTTAATTTTTATTTTGCAATACAATTCAGTTCTACATATCAGCCACAGATTCCCTTGTTCTTCCCTCTCCCGCCCCCCTCACCTTCCCCCCAGCCTGCCCCCCATTCCCATCTTCTCCAGGGCAAAGCCTTTCCCGCAGACTGAGATCAAGCTGGTAGACTCAGTCCAGGTAGGTCCAGTCCCCTCCTCCCAGGCCGAGCCAAGTGACCCTGCATAGGCCCCAGGTTTCAAACAGCCGACTCATGCAATGAGCACAGGACCCGGTGCCACTGCCTGGATGCCTCCCAAACAGATCAGGCCAATCAACTGTCTCACCCACTCAGAGGGCCTGATCCAGTTGGTGACCCCTCAGCCATTGGTTCATATTTCATGTGTTTCCGTTTGTTTGGCTATTTGTCCCTGTGCTTTATCCAACCTTGGTCTCAACAATTCTCGCTCATATAAACCCTCCTCATTCTCGCAGCCCCCAACTCACAGCAGCTGTGGTTACTGCACTGTGCCTGCTCCTCCTCAGAGTTTCCAAACTCACTGCATTGAACTGATCTTGCAACACTGCCCATCACTAAGCTCCATCAGCTCAAAGTGTTGCAAGATCAGTTCAATGCAGTGAGTTTGGAAACTCTGAGGAGGAGCAGGCACAGTGCACTAACCACAGCTGCTGTGAGTTGGGGGCTGTATTAGCTGTCGTGTCTGAAAGATGGGTTTTCACTACCCTTCTTTCTCCTATCTCCTGGCTCTTACATTTTTCCTACACAATCTCCGGCAATGGTCCCTGAGCCTTAGAGTGGGTAGAGTGTTTCAACTGGCAATGGATACACTGTGTCTAGCTGGAGGTAACTAACAGATCACCCATATCTCTTTAATTATATGTTTTTATCCTTCCTTCTGGACAAGCATGGAGGCAAGTCTGAGGGGCCTGAGTTTGAGTAAGAGTCTCTCTTTCTCTCTCTCTCTCTCTCTCTCTCTCTCTCTCTCTCTCTCTCTCTCTCTCTCTCTCTCTCTCTCTCTCTCTCTCTCTCTCTCTCAACTAATCATTTCTTACCACCCAGAAGTTTCATTGCTGCCTATCTTCAAGACTCCCAACTCAAACTCCGAACTTGTGTTACTGCCTCAAGTTTCCACATTCATAGCAATGGAGAACTCTACAAACTACCTTCAGAAGCTCAACTAAGATCCTGAATCACTACTTAGAACCTTCAAACATGGTATTCCTCCTGCTTAGAATGCTCTTCTCTCTTCTGAGAGGAAAGCCTCATAAGACATGCTGTGAGAGACTGCATTCAAATCCTCTACTGCAATGGTTCTCAACCTTCCTAATGCTGTAACCTTTAATACATGTTGTGGTGACCCCAAACCATAAAATTATCTCATTGCTACTTCATAACTGCAATTTTGCTACTGTTATGAATTGTAATATAAATATCTGATATGCAGAACATCTGGTATTTGACCCCTGTGGGGGCCACAACCCACAGGTTGAAAACTGATGCTCTGCTGCTTCTTAAACCCCAGACATGATCATCTACTAGGTCTCAGCTCATCAGTTACTTCCTAAAACCTGCCTCCCTGAGTGCATAAGATGCTGTATCATCCTGTCATGTATTTAACTTGGCAATTATTTGCAGGAAATCAATACTTAGTGAAGAATGTACTGGTTAGCTAAAGCTGTTGTAACAATGTGCCACAGTTAGCTTAAACTGGAGAAATTTGTTGCCCCACAAGTCTAAAGGCTGAGTCTTACTTGGATCAAGGTGTTGCGAGGGACTAGATTCCTCTGAGCCTCTCGCATTGGCTCACAGATAGCTACTTCCACTCTGGTGACCTTACTTTGCCCCAGTTACCACCTGTAGGATCTTACCTCCAAGTAGTCACATTATGAGGGACTAAGTTTTAAGACTTCATACGAATTGTGAGAACACAGCTGAACCCCCACAGGAGCTCAGTGTGCTCCAGCACTCCAGGCACTCCAGATTGGTCTCCTATTAAATTGGATGCTCTCAGGGACCAAACACCTAAGTTCTATGCATCTCTGAAGTTATCAAAAGATATTCCCTCCCTGCAATCACTAAAAAGAATTCAAATCTTGTGTTTTACAAAACTTCGTGTTGACCTAGAGTCCTCTTATAAACTAGAGGACTAACTATGTGTGGTTCGTGGGACTGGAACTTAAAATCAGCCCTTGAAAGTTCCTGAAAGAATGTAAGATACGATCCTTCACCCTTTTCCCAAAATGTCACTCCTGTTCTCCCACCTGCGTGCAGGTTAATTAGTTTCCTGACTCTGAGGGTATCCCACGTGTTCATGCTTATTTGAGGTTGTGTTTAGATAGGAGCAGTATGTACTTAAAGACATACCTGCATTCCCTTAGAATATACAGTTATGGAAGAAAATGGGTCAAGCTTGAGGGAGGCCATCTGTCAGAGTGTGTTTTGGCAAAAGGAAACATAAGAACGGAACTTATAAAAGAGGCTAAGGATTGTAGCCCAAGGGTACCAGCGGAGTTCTGAGGACTCCAACTGTCACCCTTCTTTTCCAGTTACATAATTGTTCAGGATAGCTGTACCGGATGGAAATGTATGTGGCCTACAAGAGGACAAAAATCTCACTTTCAGTTTTTGAAATGAGGACAGAAGTAATGCGTTCACTTGATGTGGTTTTGAAATAGCCCCTCCTGTAAAAATACCTGCCACCTTTTAGAGGCAAATGATAAGATCAAGTTCTCAGGTATTTTAGCAATTATCACTTTTCATTAAAATTTCTAGTGTTTAGGTTATTTCACACAAATGAGTTTTCTAGGTACTTGGCATGTCCATACTGTAAGAGGTTGTGTTTAGTTCATCCTACTTGCTTTAAAAAAAAAAAAAAGTGTTTTATCAGGGAGTATAGCTCGGCGGGTGGAGTGCTTGCCTACCATCTTGCAGCCTAGGGTACATGAGACCCTGTTTAAAAAAACGAAAAACAACAGGATTTTCATGCACAAATAGGTTCTAGAAAATACAGTCTTTTGCAGTTCCTGAAATCATTTCTGTGAATACGCTGAGTCCTCAGGGCTGCAGAGGTGTGAGCATCCATTATGATTATGACCTCAGCTTTCAACTTTCTAGCAATCTCACTTCAGCTCTCTCCAGCGACTTTCCACTTGGTGGTACTTCATGGTCACGCCTTCGCATGACTCTAAGGATGCTTCCAAGACTTTATCTTTGAAGATATATGTTATTGTTCCTTTTCTTACTGTAATGGCAGAGCTTTTTAATATATCTGAGTATTCACAAGTATAAAATAAACAGGTAATAAATTCTAATTTCTGATAAGTGGAGCCATAAGCGGATATATAATTTATTCGTCCTAGTTGATACCTTCACTTAACATCTGCCATCCTGACTCTTCTTTATAGGTGAAATAACATGCATCACAGCCTCTGTTTCCCTTTTCTGGTAAATTGATACTTTGGGGCTTTGGAGCATTTGTTTTCTTACCCAGTTATGATTTTGTGTTTTAGCATTTTAACATAGTATGGAAAGTTATAGTTAGTAACACCTGCATACATACACAAAGCCCATAGCTTTAGTATCTATACCATAACACATGCATACACACAAAGCCCACGGCCCTACCAACATAAAATGTGTTTTCATCATACCAGAAATACTCTGCATGACCTCTTTCCAGCCACCCTGTAACCCACCTTAGGGGCTGCCTGATTGCTCTCACCAAAAGCAGTTTGCAGAAACAGTTACATCACAGACGATGGATTTTCTTTCACCATGAAGGTGTTTTTGCCTGCTCTGAAATTTCTAAATGCAATCAAGTGGTACATTCTGTTTTGTGGCTTTTTTTCCTTTCCATCTAATGCTTCTGAGATGCATCCATATCATAATGTATTTTGACAGTTCGATCCTTTTATTTTATTTTGTTTGGTTTGGTTCTGTGCTACTCCATCATATAAGTTATTACAATTCATTTGTCTGTTTTTCTGTTGATGGGCATTTGAGATAGTTTGAATTTGGAGTCGTAATGGATAAAGTTTCTACAAAAAAAACCTCTTTATAGATCCCTTGTGAAGATACCTATTTCATTCATATTATCTTGAGAAAAATCTAGAAATGGAGTGGTAGGTCATAGATCAGGTGTATATTAAACAGCTATAGCATGATCCAACAGTTCCTAAAATTCATCTACTAATCCGTGCTTTGTGACTATCTCTGCCTCTTTTACCACAGTTAGTATTACCAGTCTTTTTCAACATAATTTTCTAAAAGCAGTGCATAATTATCTCACTGTGGTTTTAATTTGCATTTCCCCAAGCTGTAATGTTGTTCAGTACAAATTGGTGAGTTTATTGGTGATGAGTTTATTTTCTATTGTGAAGTTTCTGTTCAAATATCTTGACCATTTCATAAGTGGATTATGGCCTCTGTTAATGAGTTACAAGAGTTCTTACGCTCTGGGTATAGATATACTCTGTGAATTATAAGCACATAATCCCAGCCTGTGGGTTCCTCTTTGTTTTTAACAGTATGATTAATATTTATTAAATTTTTTGCTTAGTTGAATTTTTATTTATAAACATTTAATTTAATCATATAACCAAAAATAGACCCGTGTGATTTCAGTTCCTTGAAATTTATGAAGACCTGTTTTATTTCTAAACAAATTATCTATCTCAGTGGGTATGCCTTGAGAGAGTGAAATGAAAGCACATACTTCTGTTGGTTGGAGTATTATGTGCATGTCACTAAAATCAGGCTAGCTGAGGGTTCTGTTTCAACTTCTTGTTCTGCCCACCATCTTTCCTCCCTACTTTCCCTTTAAGTTACTGAGGGAAGAATGTTAAAATCTCAATGATGGTGTACGGTCTATCCTTCAGCTTCAGTTTGCTAGTTTTTTATTCATGCTGCTTGAAACTCTAAGTGAATGAACTCTCAGAATTATCCTTTTAGTGATTTATTGTGATTACATGTTTTTTTAATTCATGGCAATTTTCAGCATGTCAAGATATTTACAATATCTGTTGTTAATTTAGCCATCTACCTTTCTTGTTATTAGTATTTCCATGATATAGCTTTTCATACACACTGATTTTCAATGTATTTATGATCTTTACATTTGAAGCTGATTTCTTTCAGACATCAGCCAGGTTGACTTTTTCAACACAATCTAAATCCCTGTGTTTTAATTAGAATACATAGTCCATTTATATTTAATGGGATTATAGTATATTTAGATTTAGGCCTATCAAACTGATAATTTATTTTCTATGTATCCCATGTCATTTTTCCCTTCCTTGTCTTTCTTTCATAAATCACCCATAGTTTCTTTTACTGTTTGTTTTGGAGCTATACTTTGTTTTGTACTATAGAGTTGTTAGTTTTTGTCTGTTGGTTGATTTGAAGGTTTGTTTGGTTTTAGATTTTGATTTGTTTTTTGTTTGTTGTTTATTTGTTTGTTTGTTTTTGGTAGGGCCTCACTCTGTAGCCCAAGTAGGCCTAGAATTCACTATGTATTGCAGGATGACGAGGACTGCAGCAATCTTGATGCTTTGGCCTCCCTACTGCTGGATTACCAGCATGGGCCATTTAAGCCAGCATCAATCAGTAACACCCAGTGCTTTATTTTACCACTTCTTTTGACCTTTTAGCAATGTGTCTATTTTTTTAAGTGACAGGGGTTAGTATTTTTAAGTATGTTTATTTAGCTAATCACTAATCTAACCAATGTTTTGTTTCAAATACTACACTTTTTAGCCTCAAGTGTTTCACTTGTAGGGTTTTATTTGAAAATTTTGTTTCTCTACCAAGATTCCATTTCTTCACTCATTATGTCCACATTTTCTTTAAAATTCTTTTTTTGTTGTTTTGTTTTGTTGTTTGTTTGATGGCTTGTTTGTTTTTGAGGCAGAATCTCAATATGTATTCCTTGTTGGCCCAGAATTTGCTATGTACATCAGGCTTGCCTCAAACTCACAGAGATCTGCCTGCCTCTGCCTCCCAAGCTCTGGGATTAAAGGTGCCTGGCATCATTAAAATTCTTAAAGATCTTTATAACTTCCATATAATGACATTATGCTAATTTTACCATCATCTTACCTTAGCACTACACCTGAGCTTTTCCTAACTGTGGTTCTGTTTTCTGGCTTCTCATCCACAATATCATTATCACTGCTTCTATCTTCTAGACATCAAAGACACTGTGTTGTTGAGAATCTGGGTATTGTAGTGTCTCTTGACTTGTCTTCTGGGAAGCACTTTTTTACCAGCCAATCGGCTTGCTCATTTCAGCTAGGGTATAACCAGTCCTGAGACACAACCTTTCTAAGACCCCTACTAAAGAAACTTTCTCCTCTGCCTGACCAGAGCACCTGTTTTCATTGCTCAGCAACCTCCTGACTCTTCTTTCAGCACTAAGATCCCCTGAGGCTGTTCTCTGCCAGGCTCACAGTCTCCCTTGCTCAGGTATAGCTATAACAGCATGGAACTCCAGCCATGTCTGGGGCCTTGTCTCTCTGGCTGGTGCTTCCTTCTGCCCTCAAATTCCACTTGTCTTAATGGCACAAACTTTGTTCTTTGCTTGGATCAACTTGTGGTTATCACTGTGGACATTGCAGGGGCTATCTTTCCACTAGAAAATGATTCCCTTTTCTCAAAGACAGTCTTTGTTCACCACCTGCTATCCAAACTCTGCACACAGTCACTTCATATGTTTTGTCTTACTTTTATGTTGATTACAGTGAGACAAGCCATCAAATTCATCATGGCCAGTAACATTTCCCACCCTTGTTAATGACCCTTCCTTCCTGTTCTCTCTAGGACCTAGGCATAGGCTTGGAATCCTATAACATGCTCGTAGGTTCTCTGATCACAAGGAAGGAGATGACAGTTCCTCTACAACTCCCCCTCTTCATCTAAAGGAAAGCAACAAGACTAACTGAGAAGTTACTGCACCCTGTTCTTCTCAGTGGTGTAAACTATGGCTTTGGCTTTGGGCAGTAAAGGAGGGAATGTCACTCTTTTCTCATATAGGGATATTCCTCAGCATGGTCTGTCACTGAGTTTTAACTAATCATGTTCACTTCTGTTTATGAATACAGTGCAAGTGATTCCTTCTGGAGAAAGCACATATAATTTTTTCTCCTAGATATTAACCTTTAAGTCTTTTAATCATAATATCATTCATCACATGACTCTTTTTCTTTATATGCCTTAAAATCAAGGATAACACTTTTCTCTTGATTTTAAATATATGACAGATGATAAAACACAGTAAAGATATAATTTGATAAAGAAAATACAAGATCAATTAATCCAAAAATTTGGCAGCAAAGACATTTTCACTCTGGGATTTAAAAAAGGGGGTGGATGGGATGGAATAAAGAGTTCCTTAAACAGACATAGCCCCTGGATAGGAATGTGGGCAAGTTCACAGCATTGTGGTGGCTTCACCCAGGTGTGTCATTTAGCTGTAGAGCCAATGTCTTTGTTTCTTTACCCGGAATAAGTACACCAGAGAAGAAAATCAGGCCATTGCTTACTGTATATAACTCCTATCCTAACAAAGTGCCTTCAATACATATAGATATTTTGGTTTGGCAAAGAACTGTGTTAGTATACATATTTCAATCATGCTTTTTAATGTTCAGTATTTTATAGCTAGTGTTCTTCTGGGAATGGGTGTTAGAGGAATCAAAAAGCCCTGCTACCAAATGAAAATTTGCTGGTCTGTTCACATGTCTTTTTCATGAAAGATAAGCTACAGTTATGTGCAAAGATAATACTCACCCCAAAATATTGGCAAAATACAGGGACACTCCAGTATACATGAATTAAATTTTCAAAGATTAATGTTGACAAGAAACAATACATAATCTATTAATCTATTGAGATGTTTTAAGTTCTAAGCAAGTTGAGAAAGATTTAAAAATAGCCACAAGTTAGTTATTCCAGTAAGTATATCTTCCAGCCCTATGTCAGCACAGCGGTTTTCCAAATTAGTATAATGCTCATGACATCTTTAGTCCTCTGTCTTGCCAGTTCCAACTGTCTCATGTCATCAGGTTCCAGACAAGTCCTTCCATACACTGAAAACATTTCCCCACATGTTCCCAAAAAATATACAATTGGTTCAATAACAGCAAAGCTATTTGTTCTACAAGTAATATGGTTTACAATACAAATGTCCTAAAACATTTCAAACAATGCATTTAAAGTATATGTTGGCTAATTATGAGCCAACCTTTGGTGAAATCCAGTCTTCTCTTCCCCTCTAGGGCCATGCCAGGCCTGCTGCATGCTCTCTGGGTCAGTTTTCAATGGGCTCACATCAAACAGTGTGCCCTTACAGGCCATTCCTTGGAGAGGCACTTGGCCCATCACCAACCATTCAGAGTTTGAAGAGGCAACTAGAAATGTAAAGAATTCTTCATAGACCCAAAATGCCTATAATTGGGTTGAGTGAAATATGGCCTCCATCTTTCATTAGTAATCTGTATGAAATCTGCTTTTCAAAAGAAGTCTGTGAAACTTGTGAAATGAGCATCAGTTGAGTACTAAAGTCCCATTCACACTGAACCCGTTGAATATGATGTCAAATAGACAAGAGGAATCCAGGAGGCGATAAGGAAAGGCACTGACATCAAATAACTTTGCTCTAGTTTTCCTGTATATTGAAAATGTAATTGTTCACCCTTTTCTGAGAATATTAAAATGATGTGTTAAGTTCTGTCTTAAAAACCATTATTTCTGGAATGAAGGTATTTCTCTTGTGTAAAGCAATGCTGGTAGCAGATAATAATTGGCCCTTTAGTTGTGCATGTCTGAGTTCCCTGATTTATTTGGTTGCCTTCATTTGGTTTATATAAGCTGGCCCTTGAGATATAAAATCTACCAGAGAAAATAAAACTTCATAAAACATTAAGACTACTGGATAAAATATAGGCTGTTTGAGGGATGAAGCAATGACTCAGTGGTTGAGAGCATTTACTGCTCTTGTAGAGGACCCAGGTTCAATTCCCAGCATCCACATGATGTGGCACAATCATCCATAATTAAAGTTCCAGGGGATTCAATACTCTTGATCTCCAAGGGCACCTGGCAGGCATGCGATGCACATACATACAAGGAAAACTCTCATACACATTAATTAATTAATTAAGTAAGTAAGTAAATAATTATTTTTTAAAATAAATATAAGACATTTAGCTAAGTTTTACTGTCTTTGATGTGGTGATGATTTATTTTAATTTAAAACTATTTAATTGACTCATGAAATCATATATATTTAAAGTGTATCATGTTATAATTTAGTATATGTATGCATTGTATAATTATCATAATTAGGTTAATATAACCATCACCACTCATAGTTACCATTACGTGTGTGTGTAAGTGTGTATGTGTGTAGTGTGTGTGACTGTGTGTGTGTATGTGTACTAAGGACATAAAATCTGTTCTCATCGAACTGCAAGTGTTCAATGCATTGTTGTTACCTATAGTCATGATGATGTTCATTGGGGAATCAGAACTTTGTCCTCTCATAGGTGAAAGCTTTATGTTCTTTGACTGGCATCTCCAGTGCCTTAGACTTTTCAGATTGTGCATATAAATGAGATCATATAGCATTTGTCCTTTACTATAGAGCCCATAATTTCAACCATATAGAGGCAAATTGCATGGTTTGTTTCTTTTGAATGCTGAATAATATTCCATGAGGAGGGTTTACCACATTTTTGTTTATTCATTCATCTGAGAGTGGACACTTAACCTCTGTCTCTAGGCTACTGTGAAGTGAAACTTTCAGTTCTTCAAGGTATAGACCTATGGGAGGGATTGCTATATCCACAGGAACACATTGCTTCCTGTCATCATCAATGGAGCTCAGGGTTTGCACTTTCCCTACACCTTACCATCACTCTATTTCCTATCTGGTTTACAATAGCTATCCTGTGGGTGTGGTATGGTGTTTCATTGTGGTTTTCCTTGCATTGCACTTCCTTAGTAACTGCTGACATTAATCATTATGTGTTCATTGGCCAGTAGAATATCTTCCGTAGAGAAATGTCTATCCACACCCTTTGCCTTAAACACGAACTTCAGATAAACAATAAGTATTTGTCTGAGTTTACACTTGCCTCACACAATATGGAGAATATAGGTACACTGAAAAACATTGTTCGTCTCAAATTCGGTTTTAACTGGATACACTGTTTTTGTTTGATAGACATGGGGAAAAAACAGCAATGACAAAAAGTGAAGACTTGGATGGATCTAAAATAGTCTTTATATATTTCACAGTTTTGCTGTGAAGTAGTTTGGTATATTTTGTGGGGGTTTTGCTAGTGTTCCTGCTTTATTAAAAAATTATAATTTCATTTCAAGATCCTCCAGACAAAATCATTTGAGCTTCACAGTCTTTGTGCAACGTTATTGGACTCACTTAATGAAATTATAACTCAAGTAAGGTATTTCATTCTGTTGGAGTAAATGAGCTTGGGCCATGAGAGCTCGGAGGGAGCAAAGCCTTCGCTACATTGATGCTTCGTGTTTGGCAGGATGAAGGAGGAGCAGGCACTTCATATTAGAGTTATTTATTGTTCTCTTTGTGTGAACACTATATTGGTGCCTGTCTCTACTGGAAACAACAGCTGTTAACAGGCTCTGAGATGAATTTCAATGTGATCTCCCCTGGCCTCTAGAAAGCTTGTCTAAAAAGAAAATAGGCTCAGCCTTAGAAGAAAAGAGCAAGTTCCAGCCTGGGTCTGGTTGCCTGAAGGCTAAGGGCAGTTAAAACTACCAGTGAGCGTTTTCATGGGTATCTGCACTTAGATCAAGGTATAAGTGCAAATGGGAATACTGGTACAGGCAGGACTCCTTTGTAATAACAGGAAGAGACAAGAGGCAGTGTTGAACATGGTGACCCCACTAAATCATCCTGCCCTCGAGTGGGAAAGGCTGTAGAGGAGAAGGAAAGGGCCCTGCACAGCACAGCAACAAAGTCCTTCATGGCCAGCAGCTTAAGAGGAGATCAGAAATGCCTCTAATGCTGTACCACAACAGACAAGTAATGGTAGCACTTTCATCTGTGGTCCTTTAATAACTGTGGTCCAGGTCCATAGCAAAACAGAGAGGGTTTTGCAGACACAGGGAGAGTGTGGATTCTGAGAGTCCCTTGCCCTGAGTCTCTGGCAGTAGAGAGTACTTGCTGTGTGAACAGGTACTGGCAGCTTCTGCACTATATTCTGTTCAGTGGAAACTTCTGAATAAGGAACTTTGATTCTTTTAATTACCCATTTTAAAATGTGTTTCCTAATAGCACTTCCCACCTAACATTTCTTCAATTCTCTGTTTAAGAAAGAAATTGCCATCTGGGCATATGGATGTACACCACTAATCCTAGTCTCTGGGAGGCTGAGATAGGAAGATATCAAGTTCAAGGCCAACCTGGGCTACAGAGCGAAATACACATTAACCACGACAGGAGGGGTGCAGAAAGCCAGCTGTTCCTGGGTCCCTGGAATTCCACCAATGTCAATGACATTTGACCATCCCTAGGATGGTTCAGGCCCTCTACCTGACTCTGGCCTAATTCTCACCTCTAGTACTCCTACTAATACACCCACTAAGTGAAATGACTATGAATTCAATGAGCGTGTGTGTGTGTGTGTGTGTGTGTGTGTGTGTGTGTGTGTGTGTGAGCGTGTGTGTGTTTCTCGGCTTCTAATTTTTTACTTCATGTATATAGTTCAAGAGCTCAGAGCAAATGTTCCACAAGTGTGGGAGTTGGGAGAATCTTTGTCTTTTGGGGGACAATTCTCTCTTAATTCTGGAACTGTTTTACTCAACTTTCACTCTAAAAATTTCCTTGATAGGTGTTAGCCTACACACCTGTAAGCAGATGAAAGGTTATTATCCTGAAGACAATTAAAGTTTTCAAACATGTGGAACAGGAGCAAAGTAGATGCCAAAATTAAATAAATAAGGGAAGAAAGATGAAAATCATAAGGTCTTTGAATGAATGGAGAGAGGAATTTGATAAAATGCTGTCAGAAATTCAATAAAAGATGGAGCCAGAATGAAGTGTCTGCAGCCATGATGATCTTTCCACCTCCCTTGTCCAACCTTTTGGTAATAAGACCATACGAAAGCATTGGGTTTTTCTGAAACTTGATGTCAAAAGTGCATTTCCTCTTCTTTATCTTTCCAGACAAAGTAAGCATATTGTCAACCTTCCTCGCTCCCTTCAAGTACCTAAGTCCTGGCACCACAAACACGGAGGATGAAGACAATCTAAGTAAGCAACCCCACTTCTCTTGCACAGGGGTCCTCACTCATTGTATATGGGGGTAGGAATGTCTTTCTCTGTTTTCTTGTAGCCATGGAGAGGGAACTGGCTGATCTTGCCCAATATAGGAGATCCTGTTCCCATCTTCAGCAGACCCATCTTCTTCTACAGTTACATCTTTACCCATAGTTCCATCCTCACCTGCAGCGCCACACTCTCCATATTCCCACAGTTACTAGGAAGCTATCATCACCTGAAGTTTGGAGTCCTTACCCATAGTATAGTCCTCATCTGAAGTCCATCTTCACCTTCAGGGCCAAACTCACACAGGTGTTTATCCTCACCCACAGCCTTGTGCCCACCTGTAATCCCATCGTTAAGACAGTACCAGAATCACCTGCAATCGACCCTGACCATCAGTCCACCCCACCTATAGGACGGAATTTATGCAATCTTCATGGTTGTGTCACCTACACCTTGGATCCTCCCTAATCTGCATCCATCTTCACCTTCAGGACCAAACTCATGCAGAGTCCTATCCTCACCCCGAGTCTAGTGCTCCAGTGGAATACCATCTTCCCTTGCAGACCCTCGTCCCTGTGGTTGAATCCTTACCAGAAGTTCTGTCCTCATTTGGAATTCCACTCTCACGTGCAGGTCTACCCTTAACTAGAATCCTGTCTCCCATTGCTGCCCCATCGTTACCAAGTACCCCATTCTCATCCACAGTTGGTGTATGTGCAGCCTCCTTCCTGTCCAAAGCTTCACAGCTCACTTACATAGTTACCACCACCAGGAAATCTACCCTTACCTGAAGTCCCAGTCTCATCTAACATCCTACCCTCATATGGAATTCTGTCCTTATCTGGAGTGCCATCATCATCTTAAGGATAAGAAAATATCAGTAATGTGTGACCAAGAGCCCCAGGGAGTGTAGGAAATACACTAGTTTTCTTAGAATATTCACCTTTCTCTTTCCTTCATTCTCCTGTTCTAACTACAGAAAAAAAAATTAAATGATTGCAATCTCATGGTGTCTCAGAGAATGGATTTTACGGTTCTTTAACAAGAAAAAAGATAACTAAGGGGTTTTCCATTAAAATATCTCTCGTGCATGAAGCTAGAGAAGAATGGGGCAACATCATTAGGTGCCTGATGTTGAAGCTGGGTTGGGCAAGGGGGTCATACCCTTCTCTTCTGCTTAGATCAATGAGGAGAGCTCAGAATAGGAAGTAAGGAAGAGAGGAAAGAGAAAGAGGAGGGGAGAGGAGAGGAGAGGAGAGGAGAGATAACAGTGGAAGAGAAGAGAGAGGAGGAGAGGGAAGAAGAAAGGGGATGGGAGAAGAGGGGGAGGGGAGGGGAGGAGGGGAGAGGAGGAGAAGAGGAGAGAAGAGGAGAGAAGAGGAAAGGGGAGAGGAGGAGGAGAAGAGAGGGGAGGGGAAGGGGGAAGAGAAGAGAGGGGAGGGAAGGAAAAAGGAGGGGAAGGGAAGGGAGGGGGGAAGATTCTGCAAGTGTTTGGCTTGTCCTGTGCTCTCCTCTTACCTGTAGCATATTGTCAAGCATTTAAAAGAGGAGGCCAAACATCCCACAAGAATACCTCTGCGTCTTAACGTCACCTAACAGATGGGCTTCATTTTCAACTAAAATGAGCTAAGAATGTGCTTGTTGTGGAATGGGAAGGAAGCAAGGTGCTATTGGTGGTTGCTAAGATAATTGGCTGAATCAGGCAAAAACACTGGGAGAGATTTCCATGAGAATGTTGTCTATGTTGCCATCAGCCTCTAAGAATCACAACATATCATTGTGGGCACCCCCTCTCTAGACAATTGTTAATGCTATTAGAAATGGATATTTCGCCGGGCGGTGGTGGCGCACGCCTTTAATCCCAGCACTCGGGAGGCAGAGCCAGGCGGATCTCTGTGAGTTCGAGGCCAGCCTGGTCTACAGAGTGAGTTCCAGGAAAGGCGCAAAGCTACACAGAGAAACCCTGTCTCAAAAAACCAAAAAAAAAAAAAAAAAAAAAGAAAGAAAAAAAAAGAAATGGATATTTCTTCCTGTAGTCATTTTTCCTGTTGCTGTGACAAATGCCAGAAAAAGCAACTTAAGGGAGGGAGGGTTTATTTTGGCTTATGATTCCAGGGTATCATGATGGGGAAGTCATGGCCGCAGAACATGAACTGGCTGGTCTCATTGCATCCTCCATAGGGAAGCAGAAAGGGATGGATGCAAGTACTCAACTTCCTTTTTCCTTTTCAGTTCAAGACCTCAGCCCATAGGAAGATGCCACCAAATCTAGGGAGGGTCTTCCCACCTTAGTTAAAACAGTCTAGGAACTTCCCCACAAATAGGTCCAGAGATTTTTTCTCCGGGGGATCATGCCTAGATCCTGTCAAGTTGACAATGAATAGTAGGCATCATACTTCCCTACATCACTGCCTAAAAGTAGAGAGTGCTCAAAGGTCAGAACCATGCCAGGTGGTCACAATTTTCTACTTGGAGTTTTTCATCTCTAGAGAAAGGGAGAGAGAGAGAGGAATAGGGGAATTAACTGACTGGCTTAGACAGGGGTTCTTGATGCTGGTTCTGGGCTCCCCTCTTAGCAAGGCTTGTGGTATGAAGCAAAACCTTGACATATTGTGTATATCCTCTTGTGGTGGTCCGAACTGAAAAGTTTCTGGATCAGTCAAGTTGTGGATAACTACCTCAGAAACCTTGGAAAGAGAGGAGCTAAAAAGCACATTGTATGTGCTGAATTTAGTGTGGCATGAGAGGAATTTGAATTCTGTTTCCTGCTCTCTCTCCACCTTGAGCTGCTGGGAGGCTGACTGAATCAAGAGAAGGAAGCAGGGAATTACCTAGGGAACGTCTGGAGAGAGAGAAGCAAATGGACTCTAACTTACAGAAATTCAGGAGCCACTTTTCTGTAGTAACTAAAGGTCCAAGATCTCAAAAAGTTCAGGACCTTTGTAAAGTCACTGCTTTGTCCAGAGAACACTGAAAAAGTCACACGTGCGCACATACACACCACCGCCACCGCCACCGCTGCCGCCGCCGCCACCACCACCACCACCACCACCAGCATTTGACTCCCTCCTAAGGTTGAGCAGTTAAGAAAATAGGAGCCTAGTTTGGGGCATACATGTTTATTCTTGGACTTGTGAGCTTGCAAATGGGGGTGAGGTTACCAGCACAGAAAGTCACAGAGTTGAGGAGAGGCAGGAACATAGAGCACAAGGAATGTTCAATCAAGGATGGATGATACTTGCAATTAAAGCTATTTTCCTCTGATTTGGTTTACTGGCTAATGGAAAGAAATGTACTGATAAAAATAACTTTTAATTGTTTCTTATACATTAAAATGCTTTTGAAGTGCTTGGGGAGCCTCGTTTTTTGATTAATGGATTCATTTGCTTTGTATGTGGATGTGTGTGGTTAGGTATGTGTGGGGTGTATGCATGTGTTTATAAGTGCCTGTGACTGTGCATGCATATGTATGTGGAAGCCAGGCGAGATTATTGGCTGTCTTCCTCTGTCTTTCTCCCTTCATTTTGTTTTGCTTTGTTTTGTGGATTTTGAGATAGTGTCTTTTCACTGAACCTGATGCTCATGTCTCTATTAGGCTATCTGTCCAGCAGCCTCTGGGATCTGCCTTTGTCTACACCCCAGTGTTGGGGTTACAAACACCCGTGACAGGTCCTGACATTAACATGGGAGGTGGGGACCAAAACACAGGTCCTCTTGTTTGTATTATAGCAAGCATTTCACCCACTAAGTCATCTCTCAGACCTCACTTCCTCTCCAAATGCTGTAATTCATATAGAAACCGTTTTTATACATTTGTATTTAGTATGCACAGGTCCAAGATGTGAGTGGTATTCATGTTTATCTACATATGTGTGGCATGACCATGCATTTCATGCATATGTTTGTAGTGTGTGAGAGTGGTATGTGTGGTAAATGTATATGTCTGTTTGCATATGCATAGTGTGTATCAACATGTGTGTGGAAGCATGGGTGGGAAGAAGAAGCACATTTGAACCTCCTCTAACCCCATACTTCATGCATTTGCATCCTCTGGATCTGTTGTATCTATACTGCTCTACTGTAAAGACAGTTCATGTCTAACCATTCACACACTTTCAACTGTTCAAGAATGCTTCTCAGCAGCAATCTAGATCCTGGCAATCTGGAATATAGAAAAGGTATTGTCTAGAGCTGTGAATCTCTCCATTTAAAGGAGTGGTGCAAAGAGACAGAAAAACGTAGTCAGGACACATCCACCACACACACATTAGGCTCTGCCTATAGAACATTGGTAACTAGGAACCAATCAGCAGTAGACTGGATCTGAGCTGGGAGACTCATACAATACCATGTTTTGAAGACTTGTCTGCCTTCAGCATTCAGCTCTGAGAAGGCTTCACCTTGCAACACTGAAAAGCAATGTGTCCCTGTCTACCCCAGCCCCACCCTCCGCTCAGAAGTTGGGATTTTGCCCAGATTCAATGACAAACAACAGAGACCAAGAGTTTCATCTTGCCTTTGGACTCTGATAGAGGGCATCTCCTTACCAACTGTATCTGCTTTTCTCTGAATTCCATGCACATGCATCACAGCATCATGGGTTACTCATGACAAGCCTTAGAAGAAGGCATCTTCTACCAGCTGTTCAATCTGACAAACTGTCGTACCCACGTATACCAGCAAATGCCAAGCTTGTGCTGCCTTTGGCACACCTCAGCCTGAACCTATCTGTCATGCACCCTGCAGTTCAGGTTATCTACTGCCCCTCTCCACACCAAGCCCTCCCCACTGTCTGGAGGAAGAACTAGGCTGCCTGCCATTCTGTTGTTGTTAAGCCCTGTCATCTGGGAGGAGCTGTTCTGTTTTTAAAACCAGGGCTGCTTGGCAGCCGAATAACCTTCACCAGGAACAATATTATCTCTTCAAATGTAGCGTGGCGCACTGGATGGCTGCCTCTCCAGAGCCCTCCTGACCTGCAGACATGACAGTGTCATTACCATTGATGCATACAATCCCAATGATGCCAAGCCATGAGAGGAAGCCGGGTGTACATAATAACTGGGTAGAAGATTCCAGCCTGCAAGGGAGCCAGCAGAGAAGGAGGAGACACATAAAGAAATCCACAAGCAAGTGGTGGCTTCTTAGGGATGATAGGAATATGATCCCATTTAAGACTTGACCACCACCTTGTCTAACAATTCCTGAATGTCATCAGCACAGGTCATCAAAGTTAATAAATTGCAAATAACAGATTTATTTGAAAAATAAATATGTAGCCACAGCTATGACAATATACAATGATTTTTCTTCCTGTTCAAAATGCAATTTCTTCATGCCTTAGACCTTTAAGCTTAGCATTATAATTGTCGACACATTTTGTCAAATGAGATAATGTACTTATAAGGCTCTGGAGAAGAATCCAGGTGTGAGGGAAGCAGAATGGAAATAATTTCATTTTTCATTTTCCTATACAGATGCCTTCCTGACTTAGATATTTTCTTTCAGTGTCTGGCGGTCTCCAAATTGCTCATGATTGTTCTATTACCGTTGCTTATGGTATTTATCTAATGTCGTCTGAAGTTATTTGCTTGCTTTTTCCTCTCTAATTCCCACGATGGAAAGACACATGTGACTCCCTGAAAAGACCTTATGGGAGTCACAGTTCCGAGATGTCCTCTTTTACAGTGTCTTGAAGAATGAGGCAATTTGCCACTGTACCAAGACAAAAGGACCATGGGCACTGAGGCTATGCATGTGGTCTCCATGGGAGTGAGTTTCATAGGGAAAGGTGTTTGGAACCCAAATCAGGAGCATTCTAAGTGGGAAAATGTAAGCTGAGACTCTATGTGTCAGGTGGAGTTTCAGATAGCTATTCCGTCACCACAGTTACAAGATCATTCTGCTTCCCTGTCTGCCTCCTCAGCATCCTGAGGTAGGTCTGATACACTCATGAATATGCACTTGTATATACACATGTATGTGTGTCTATGGTAAGATCACCCAAGGTCTAGTCTACTCTCAGCCAATGAGCACATGCTGATTTCACCCCAGGTGCCTCCAGGAATACTCAAAGAAAGGTCTATTACTCAAAGAAAGTACCCACTGGGTAGGAAGAACAAGAGCAGGTAGAAAGTCCTCATGTCCCCTCACAACCCAGGAATGTACACATACTGCCAGAGCAAGAATCCCAGGGCACGGCTAGGAATTGACAGCACAAGAGCCACAGTATTTACACAACCCTCTACATTTATTTGTAGGGTACAAGGATCTACCCATTACTCTCCAAGTGTATGCCTTCACAAGTAGCTCTTCCAGACTGTGTTTAAAAGTCAGAGGGTTTTTTTTTTTTGATCTCCTGACTTTTTAATCTGTCGATTATTATATGTGACAATTTGGGTGTATAAAACCTATTAACTAAATGGAGAAAAAAATGAATATAATTTCCTGGGTCAGAGGAGGGAAGTGGAACGTATTTAATGCCTTCTCTGTGAAGAGGAAAATACAAATGCGTATGTCAGAGTTAGAGATATGAAGAGCCCACAGAAAAGGTGGTAGGAAAATGCCCACATGCACCTGGCACCTTGGCTGCAATGGGGATTTGAGTAGCTGCAGGCAATATTAGAGTAAGGAAGGGTCCTTCCATCTCCAGCCTTGTCACAAGAGGAGTGTTACCCAGGTCTGTGTTGCTCCCATTGACATAAGGGAGCCCAAGAAGAAAAGATAGGGCTTTCATCCACATGAGTGGATGTACAGGCAGTGCACTACAGTCTCATAGGAGTGAATGTTTACCTTGTTGAGCAAAGAAAGAGTGACCAGGGATGTGTTTTCTTCTGCTGCTAGGGAGCCAGTGCTGTTCTTTTGCCCACATTTCTGGGTGGTAAGATCAATATCTACCAGCCAGCACACCAGAGAAATGAGAAAACCATTCACCCTTCTCTCGGGAACATCCTGGAATTTCTAGGTAAATTGATGGAAAACACCAGCTAATAAAATAGTCATGAAGAGAAGCTGGATATGGATAGAAGTAGGGAGTCCTGCACTGCTTCCCTGCTGCACTTCCCACCTGCCCCTGGGGTGGTCTTTTTGCTAAGCCTGATAGGCAGATGATAGATAGATAGATAGATAGATAGATAGATAGATAGATAGATAGATAGATTCATAGATTCACTTGTACTCAACTGATAAAGCAAATATAAGTAAAATCTTCATTTTCTGTCATTTAGAGAAATGAAGCTAACACAGAATGATCTAAGATTCCAATAAGCATAAACAACAAAGGCATCATTTAATCTCTCATGTGCTTGACTCTAGACTCTGTGAAGTGAGCACTGAACTGCCTCGCGTTCTAAGGGTCCCAGGACAGAGACCCCAGCCTAAGTCTAGATAGGCTCTGAAGTACTTGCTAAACTCTGAGAATCAGTTAATCAACACATTTTGCATTGGTAATATTACCACAGGTAATGTCATCCCAGAGAGTCTAACTTGTGTCTAAGATAGGCCAACGTCTATAGTTTTTAATCAACTGCTGCTAATTATTGATTATGAATAAAGGAGCTCATAGAAGCTGACAGATAGTTCATATGGTTATGCTTACTTCACAAGCACAAACACCAGCACCCATGTGAAAAGTGGTATACTGGGAGCACCTGTAATCCCAGTGCTGGGGAGGCAGAAACAGGAAGATCTAGGGCTTTCCAGCCAGCCAGCCTAGCCTACTTGGCAAGCTCCATGTTCAGTTGGAGACCCTGTCTCAAGATGAGAGGACACACAACATCAACTTTTTGTCTCCACTCTTGCGCGCGCGCGCACACGCGCGCACACACACACACACACACACACATGAAAACAAAGGAACTCACACCATGGTCTAATAAAGTTTATATGAAGAGTTCCAATTACAACAGTAGCAAGATATTGAGAATTACAGAAGGGAAGCAAATAAAAGGGATTTCACCATGTATAGAACAAAAACATTATTTTCTGAGTTCGATTCTCTAAGATATAGCAGAGGTCATCTGATATGCTGGCCACCATAATCACACTGGCACGCTTATTAAATCCCCACATTGTAAGAAATCAATAAGAAATTAGAAGGCTCCAAGCTGGTTTCTAGGCAATCTGATGTGGGGATTTGGGAATTGTTTTGTTTGCTCTTTATTTTCCATTTTGAGTTCAGCTTGGGAAAATCACATGGTTTAATCTAACGTGCACTCTCCCTTGGCTTGAAATACCCTAAATGGCAGGGTCCATTGCAGTGTGCCCACCCAGGGCACACAACGATTAACACAAACACCTAAGATTTAGCACTTGCTATCTAAAAGGTAATTATTTTGCTGAGATCCATAACAAATGAGTGTTGCAAGGTTATAACTTAGAAAGCACTCAGATTCACACTTTTGAACAAACTAACCTCCCCAAGCCTAATAGCTTTTTAGTAATAAATTGATAGAGATAGTAGTAAGCCCATTTCACAATTTATAAAATTAAACTGAAAAGCTGAGCTGGCTTTTAATGCAGAGCCCAGTGCCCCCCACTGGAGCATTCTAGCAAGGGCTGTTTTGGCTCCTTTATAAAGACATGATGATAGCTATGACTGATGGGTTAGCTCTGAGCTAAGAGGAGGTAGAGTACATGCTGAAAAGAACATTCTCCCATGTTGGGATACCTCTGAAAGGCACCTGATTTTCAAAGGCATCCTTTGTGGCTGTGAAATTGTACTTTCTTCTTCATTATTCCCCAACAACAATGCCATAAACTGAGGGGTTAGGAGCACAGCAGCCATTCTGGCAGGTCTCAACCTATGTAGCTCTCAGGCTGCACAAGAGAAGCAGGTCCATGTGTCAACAGCCAGCCAGGCATTCAGTGTCTGTTTTGAAGCTGTGGATTCACTGGAAAATTCACCTGGAGTTTCCACTTGCTTAATGAGAAAAAAAAAAATCACACCTGCCACAGAGCTGAGAGCTCCCAGCCCCTGAGAAGATGTGCAAGGTGCACAGAGCAACCTGAGCATGGTTCTGCCCGGGCAGATCAGCCCCAGGACTCACCACACATGGGATAGACTTGGCTTCATTATATCCAGATGGCCTGGGGAGGGGTGTTAATCTACAAAGGCCAAGAAAATGTCACAATCATTCTGTGTCCATAAAATCAACTTATAGCCACTGCACAGAAGAGCGGAATGTGAGAGCCCTAGGATTGAGGCCCATCATGAATACAGCATAGCATGCAATCTCTGTAAACAAATTATTTCAACTCCTTGAGTTTCAGTTTCCCCCTGCCTGCTTATAAAATGTTAACCATACTAGCCACTAGCCAAGGACTAAGGAAAAAGAAATATAGCAAAGTTAGGTTCTCAATAGAATACATAGAGGCTGGCAGGGATCAGCAGAAGATGGCAGACTGTTCATAGGCATAAATAATCCTTGGGTTTTTATAATAAACTTGAAAGTTTGGCATTCTAGAAGCACACACCCTAGCAAAGTGCATCAGGGGTCATGTGGTCATGTGGCAGTTCACAACTGGGATTTCCTAAACAGGACAACTTTATTAGAGAATAGTGATCCAAAGTGGCTAGTCTTAAATCATCTTTAAATTCATCTTCACTCAGTTATAAGTTATAGTTATATATAAGTAGCTTTCAGGCTGCACAAGAGAAGCAGGTTCATGTGTCAACAGCCAGCCAGGTATTCAGTGTCAGTTTTGAGGTTGTGAGTTCATGGGAAAATTCACTTGGAATTTCCACTTGCTTAATGAGAGAAAAAAGCACATTCGCACCTGCCACAGAGCTGAGAGCTCCCAGCCCCTGAGAAGATGTGCAAGGCACACAGAGAAACCTGGGCATAGTTCTGCCCAGCCAGATCAGCCCCAGGACCTGTGTGAGTGAGTGTTTGTATGTGTGTATGTGTATGTGTGTGTGTGTCAAATATATGTGTGTGTGTGTGTGAACTAGATATACAGCTTTATATATGTTATAGCAAGTGATGGTTTTGCTGAACTTACTTTATGTCAGTTTTTTGCAAAGATAGAAAATGTCAGATCAACAAAATGGTTCAGGTGGTAAAGGCGCTTGCCACCAAGCCTGATGACCCACATTTCAATCCTTGGGACCCCCATGGTGGAAATAGAGAACTGACTCCTGCAAGCTGTTCTCTGACCTCCACATGCGTGTCATGGTGTGTATACACACACACACACACACACACACACACACACACACACACAGTGTAATTTTTTTAAAAAGAAAGAAAATGTTAGAAGTACAAATGAAGTCATTCTTTGTCCCCTTATTTCTTTTCCTCCCTTCCCTCCACTCCCTCTGGGAGATGGGAATATGTCTTTATGATATAACTGTCTTCTGTTCTTTCATGTCTGTTTACATAAATAATATGTCATGTGAGTATGCTTATGATGTCTATCCTACTCAACTTATTTTGCAAGTTCATTTTGTCATCTAACGTTATGTTGATGAGATTTATTTATGTTGAAGCATATAGAGTCCATTAAGATATAATTGTTGTATGTCATTTTGCTGTTTGATTCTACTACAACTTAACCATTCCTTTAGATGTGGGAAGTTAGACATTTCCTACACTTTCAACTTTAAAAAATTATTCTACAATGAACATCTTTACTAATCTCAGTTTTGTGTTGTGTCCCTAATGACATATTACTGAGTAGGTAGTGTTTCTTGGTTGTCAATGGGTGTCCCTAAATTTTTTTTTGCAGTGGAATTGTGTCAGTGTTCATTCCCACTGATTTGTGGGTGCATGTCTTTAGAAACACATTAGCATTTTGGTCTGTTTTACATGTTTGCCTGGCTAAGGTGGGAAGGATATCAGAAGAGTAATCCAAGGATTCCTGCTATTCTGTAGGGGTAGTAGAGTCCCAGATTTGGAGCTGAACTATATGGTTCATTTAGAACCATTTCCTACCTTGATATGTCAATGTGAGGTATTTTTATTTATAAGGACAAAGGACTTGTAGTAAGTGCTCTTTGTTAAGAAGTCCCAGGAGATTGTGACACAGAAGTCCAAGAACCACATTCACATGAAGAATCAAAGCCACATCTCGGCACTTGTGGCTTTTGATGGCTCTCTGGGTGTTGTCTAATCTAGCATGGAGCTGGATGCTCAGGACCCTGTGGGGCCCTCAGACTCTCAGCTCTATAAACAATCAGCATGACTGAGGCCCAGCAACTGTATTGACATACACAGGTGGCATGCAAGTGTTTAGGAAAGGCAGCTGCACTTCCATTCGATTGGTTCCTAGCTGTCTCCTCTATGGAGGTCTCAGGTGATGCGTTTCTCACTTCCACATGTGAATTGGGAGGCAGAGTTTTGAGAAACTCTCTTGAGCTTGATATAAAAGAGTATGGCCTCAACAAAACCCTACCCCCTGCTCTTCAGTGCTAAGGGCATCACAAGCATCAATCACCACTCCATATGGCCCAGCAGCATGTAAAGAAGGAAGGCACTCATCAATGCAAGAAAAGCCTTTGTAACCTCTGCTGTTGCCCCAAACCATACATAGGCAGGGCTACTCATCTATTTGATTTTGAGAGATAATGTGGGTGCTGAGGAGGGAGGCACTTATGGGTGACAACAGCATAGCTCATACAGACAACAGAGTGTGAGATCACCCGTAGGACACAACCCTTGCCTGTCTCTTCCTCACATCTTTTCAAGCCTGGCTTTTTGAGAACTGCCCAATGATGGAGGAGGCCTTTCCCCCATAGGCAACTAGTCCCCGCTGCTGCTGCTTCTCCCCTGTGTCTTGCAGAAGTCATTACAGCACCTTCTCCAGACCCGGCTGAAGGTGCTGATGGCCAGGGAGCCATGATCCTGGATTCCCAGCCTTACAGAGTCATCATTAGCAACAGTTTTTATCATTAGTGGTGACCTGCCAGTGCCCTGGGTCATGACTAATTTGTTCTCACCTCCAGGTACCAGCAGTGCTGAAGTGAAGGAAAACCGAAACGTGAGCAACCTGGGAACTAGGCCCCTGCCCCCTGGAGACTGGGCCAGAGGCAGCACACCCAGCATTAAAAGGAAAAGGCCACTGGAGGAAGGAAATGCAGGGCATTTCTGCAAACTCCAGCTGATCTGGAAGAAGCTCTCCTGGTCTATGACACCCAAGAATGCGCTGGTCCAGCTGCACGAGCTGAAGCCAGGTCTGCAGTACCGGATGGTGTCACAAACTGGCCCAGTGCACGCCCCAGTCTTCGCGGTGGCTGTAGAAGTGAACGGGCTCACGTTTGAAGGCACGGGGCCCACTAAGAAGAAAGCCAAGATGCGGGCCGCAGAGATGGCCCTGAAGTCCTTCGTGCAGTTCCCCAATGCATTCCAGGCCCACCTGGCCATGGGCACTAGTACCAGTTCATGCACTGACTTCACCTCTGACCAGGCCGACTTCCCAGACACGTTGTTCAAGGAGTTTGAACCATCCTCAAGAAATGAGGACTTCCCAGGCTGTGGTCCCGTCGACACTGAATTTCTGTCCTCTGCCTACAGGCGAGGACGGCTACTCTACCACACACTGGACCTCATGGGCCAGGCTCTGCCTGACAGGTCCAGGCTGGCCCCCGGGGCCCTGGGTGAGAGGAACCCTGTAGTGGTGCTGAATGAGTTACGCTCAGGTCTGCGGTATGTGTGCCTCTCGGAAACAGCCGAGAAGCCCCGAGTCAAGAGTTTTGTCATGGCTGTGTGCGTGGACGGGAGGACGTTCGAAGGCTCTGGACGCAGCAAGAAGCTGGCCAAGGGCCAGGCAGCACAAGCTGCCTTACAGGCCCTCTTCGACATCCGGCTGCCTGGCCACACACCCAGCAGAAGTAAAAGCAACCTCTTGCCACAGGTGAGACTTCTCGGGTAGCTGCCTGTCAGGTGGAAAGATGGATGTGAATTGGGATATTCTTGCTGTGATGGGGGAATGAGCCTGCCCCTCTCCCCCAGTGTCTGTGAGCAGAGTATGGTGAAGCACTAGCCTTCCTGAAAAGGCCCCTTTCTTAAGCACACAGAGAGAAATTGCCGGGTTTTATGGATAGAGAATCATGAGAATATTGAGAAAGCAAAGAGATCAACACAGCAACTGAGCAGAAGTCATGAGAGAATTCATGAAGCTAGGCAACTTCCACAATGATGGAATCAACACTAGGGAGGAAAGACAGCTAGAGTCGCAGGAAACGAAGTGGAGCCAGCAGAGGGCAGGGTCTTCTGTCCCCATCAAGGAGCCCAGGCTGCAGGAAAGGCAGGATTCATTTGTCAGACCTTCCAGTAGCTTCGAAAGTGAAGAACCAAGAAGAAAAATGTGTTGGTTGGTGGTCTGGGCTGAGTTTCTAGTCAGTTACTCTGGGGAAACCAAGATGGGAATTGTCTCATTGGGAGTGGCCAGGACCTCTGTAACTATGGTTTCCAACCAGGTAGGAATTTCCCCAGTAAGACACCAACACAGACCAAGAGTCGTGGGAAGAAAAAACTTGCTGGAAGGCTGAGAAGTTAGAAATGAGAATTAGGAGACTGTGGATATGACTCAGTTGGTCTAATGCTTGTCCAGCATGCATGAAACTATGGGTTCAATCCCCAGCACTGCATGAACCAGAAATGTTGTTGCATATCCACAATCCCTGCACCAGGGAGGTAGAGGCAAGAGGACAAAGAGTTCAAGGCTATCTTCAGCTACATAGCAAGTTCAAGGTCAGCCTGGCATGTATGAGAGAGAGAGAGAGAGAGAGAGAGAGAGAGAGAGAGAGAGAGAGAGAGAGAGAAAAGGAAGAAAGAAAGGATCTTTCCCAGGTTTACCAACACATGGTGGGTCTGCTTTCATTTTTTCTTTCTTGATGATACTGAGGTTCAAACCCAGAGCCACTTGCACATTAGACAAGGGGTCCCCCTGAGCTATACCCCCAGCCCTGTAAGTCTGCTTTCTTATAAGAGTTTACCTTCACTTGTTTAAGATGCCTTTGTAGCACTGCCTGAGTGTCAAGAATTACTCTCACACCACTTAAGACAACCTTATTCTGCCAAGTTCTATAATTGCTTATTTATGCAAATTATCTTTTCTCTTATCACTTTGAGACTTATTTGTAGATCTCACTAATGTGGCCGATACAGAAAATTATTTTTATTCATTCTGGGCATCAATCAAGGGAAGAAACACTTTACATAGTTAAAAGGCACTTAGCCCCGTGTGGGATTCATCATAAGTACTTAATAACTATGAGTTGTTGCTGTGATCGCCACCATCATGACATCACAGCGCCTGGAACAGAATACCTTATTTTGCCTTAGGAGATAAAGAATCCATAAAAGAATTCAGGATGTCATCAAAACCCCAGATACTGCTCAGGGATACGTGTGAAGCCACAAAGAGCATAAAGGGATTTTTACCTTAAATAACAACTGGATAGGACATTTATTCATTCATTCATTCATTCATTCATTCATTAACTCACTCCATATTTATTTGACTCTAAGCAGGCATGGGATAGATGCCACAGCAGATGTTCTTTGTGTCTGTGCATATGTGTGTGTTTGCAGCATATGCATGTATGTGTGTTTGGATGTATGTGTGTGTGTGTGTGCATGTGTATAGAGGCATATCAGAGATCAGTGTGGTGTGTTTCCTCTATCACTTGCCACCTTTATTTATGTTTATTTTTATTTATGTGAACATGTAGGGGATATGCACATGACTGCAGTGGTCCCATTACCTGGTCCCATACCTGAAGTTACAGGTAATTGCGAGCCATCTGATGTGGGTTCTGGGAACTAAGAGGTCTCTGCAATAGCAGTATGCACTCTTAACCGCTGAGCCATATCTCAGCCCTCCACCTTATTTTTTGATACAGAGTCTCTCACTGACCCTGAAGCTCAGCAGTTTGGTGAGAATAGCTGGCCAATGTGCCCCAGTGTTCTGTCTGTCTCTAGCCCACTAAAGCTTGGATTACAGGCACGTGCTACCATTCCCTGTTTTTATGTGGATGCTGATGATCCAGCCTTGGGTCCTCATGCTTGTAGAACACGCACTTTATTGACTGAGCCATGCTCATAAGATGTACTGCTTTTCACAAATCTTGGGTGAGGGAAAAGATAAACTACGTATGAGTCCCAGTTGAGGAATGGTGGTTTTACCTGCTCTATCTACCCCCCATTCATTTACTTTACCTCAAGCATTTATTGCACATGCAATAATCACTTTAATGAGCATGTGGGAGGGGTCGACCATAAACTTCATCAATCTTGCCTTTCAGCTTATGCTCAAATAAATGCATAACCCCAGTGAAAACA